>NC_089799.1:19519901-19534901 GCF_040412425.1 Macrobrachium rosenbergii
ACATGACTAAAGTGACATCAATATTGCTAATTGTTTATAGGAGAACAGATGATAAGGAATGGTTGGTGTTGATGACTAAAGCGACAGAAACATTGCTAATTGTTTATAGGAGTACAGAGGATAAGGGATGGTTCGTGTTACATGACTAAAGTGACATCAACATTGCTAATTGTTTATAGGAGTACAGAGGATAAGGAATGGTTGGTGTTACATGACTAAAGTGACATCAATATTGCTAATTGTTTATAGGAGAACAGATGATAAGGAATGGTTGGTGTTGATGACTAAAGGACAGAAACATTGCTAATTGTTTATAGGAGTACACAGGATAATGGATGGTTGGTGTTACATGGCTAGAGTGACATCAACACTGCTGATTGTTTATAGGAGAATAGAGGACAAGGAATGGTTGGTGTTGATGACTAAAGTAACATCAACATTGCTAATTGTTTAAAGGAGTACACAAGATAAGGGATGGGTAGTGTTACATGAATAAGTACCATCAACATTGCTAATTGTTTAAATGAGTACACAGGATAAGGGATGGGTGGTGTTACATGAATAAATGCCATCAACATTGCTAATTGTTTATAGGAGTGCAGAGGATAAGAGATGGTTCGTGTTACATGACTGAAGTGACATCAACATTGCTAATTGTTTATAGGAGTACAGAGGATAAGGAATGGTTGGTGTTACATGACTAAAGTGACATCAATATTGCTAATTGTTTATAGGAGAACAGATGATACGGAATGGTTGGTGTTGATGACTAAAGCGACAGAAACATTGCTAATTGTTTATAGGAGTACAGAGGATAAGGGATGGTTCGTGTTACATGACTAAAGTGACATCAACATTGCTAATTGTTTATAGGAGTACAGAGGATAAGGAATGGTTGGTGTTACATGACTAAAGTGACATCAATATTGCTAATTGTTTATAGGAGAACAGATGATAAGGAATGGTTGGTGTTGATGACTAAAGCGACAGAAACATTGCTAATTGTTTATAGGAGTACACAGGATAATGGATGGTTGGTGTTACATGGCTAGAGTGACATCAACATTGCTAATTGTTTATAGGAGTACAGAGGATAAGGAATGGTTGGTGTTAGTTGACTAAAGTGACATCAACATTGCTAATTGTTTATAGGAGTACAGAGGATAAGGAATGGTTGGTGTTACATGACTAAAGTGACATCAACATTGCTAACTGTTTATAGGAGAACTGAGGATAAGGAATGGTTGGTGCTACATGACTAAAGCAACAGAAACATTGCTAATTGTTTATAGGAGTACAGAGGATAAGGGATGGTTGGTGTTACATGACTAAAGTGGCATCAATACTGCTAATTGTTTATAGGAGAATAGAGGATAAGGAATGGTTGGTGTTACATGACTAAAGCAACAGAAACATTGCTAATTGTTTATAGGAGTACAGAGGATAAGGGATGGTTGGTGTTACATGACTAAGGTGACATCAACATTGCTTATTGTTTATAGGAGTACAGAGGATAGGGAATGGTTGGTGTTATATGACTAAAGTAACATCAACATTGCGAACTGTTTATAGGATAATAGAGGATACGGAATGGTTGGCGTTACATTACTAAAGTGACATCAACATTGCTAATTGTTTATAGGAGTACAGAGGATAAGGGATGGTGGTGTTACATGATTAAAGTGACATCAACATTGCTAATTGTTTATAGGAGTACAGAGGATAAGGAATGGTTGGTGTTGTATTACTAAAGTAACATCAACATTGCTAATTGTTTATAGGATAACAGAAGATAAGGAATGGTTGGTGTTACATGACTATAGCGACAGAAACATTGCTAATTGTTTATAGGAGTACAGAGGATAAGGGATGGTGGTGTTACATGACTAAAGTGACATCAACATTGCTAATTGTTTATAGGAGCACAGAGGATAAGGAATGGTTGGTGTTGATGACTAAAGCGACAGAAACACTGCTAACTGTTTATAGGAGTACAGAGGATAAGGGATGGTTGGTGTTACATGACTAAAGTGACGTCAACATTGGTAATTGTTTATAGGAGAACAGAGGATAAGGAATGGTTGGTGTTGCATGACTAAAGTTACATCAATATTGCTAATTGTTTATAGTAGTACAGAGGATAGGGATAGTTGGTGTTACATGACTAAAGTGACATCAACATTGCTAACTGTTTATATGAGAACTGAGGATAAGGAATGGTTGGTGTTACATGACTAAAGTGACATCAATATTGCTAATTTTTTTATAGGAGAACAGAGGATAAGGGATGGTTGGTGTTACATGACTAAAGTGACATCAACATTGCTAATTGTTATAGGAGTACAGAGGATAAGGAATGGTTGGTGTTACATGACTAAAGTGACAACAACATTGCTAATTGTTTATAGGAGTACAGATTGTTTATAGGAGTACAGATTGTTTACAGGAGTACGGAGGATAAGGAATGGATGGTGTTACATGACTAAACTGACAGCAACATTGCTAACTGTTTATAGTAGTACAGAGGACAGGGAATTTATAGGAGAACAAAGGATAAGGATACATGACTAAAGTGACAACAACATTGCTAATTGTTTATAGGAGTACGTGTCATTTCTTAGATCAGCCACTCGATGCAGTTTTAATTAAGTGGGCAACTGATGCCAGAGAAGCTTGACTATAATATCTCTGGACTCTACTGTAAAGAGAATGGCTACTCTTCATCCTCTGGGCTTAACAGGAGACTACTGAAGTCTATAGCCATCAATTGGCTGCCATTTTGAAACTCCTTTTATTATTTGTTCTCCTTTGTGTTAACAAAATAGCTGAAATATAATGCTGTACTTTTAGTCCTTTTTTGTATTGACATTCGTATTTCTTTTGTGTATTTGTTTTACAGGTTTTAATTTACACACACACACACACACACACACACACACACACACACACACATATATATATATATATATATATATATATATATATATATATATATATATATATATATATATATATATATATATACATAAATATATATGTATATATTTATACATATATATGTATATATATGTGTATATATATGCATATATACATATATACACATGTATATGTATATAATATACATACATATATATATATATATATATATATATATATATATATATATATAGAGAGAGAGAGAGAGAGAGAGAGAGAGAGAGAGAGAGAGAGAGAGAGAGAGAGAGAGAGAGAGAGTTCGTACTAATGCACATACAACTACTTTTATCAGTTCCAGGCATACACAGATTTATCGTCAGCAAGGATTATCTGCGCAAGAGAGACATGCGGAAAGCAATGCAACATCAGCGAGGCCATTCACGTCAAAACTACTAACAGCTGGTAATAATTTCAACGAAGAAGCGTCTGCAATAGCTTTTGCAATGATACACGGCTCTCCAAACTCAATTATACCATTGGCCATTCATATGCAATTCGAGTCTTTTTCATTCACTCGAACACTAAGATTCAATCTATTGTAAGTGCAACTCTTTCATCGTCCACTATATTTACTATTGCGAGCCAGATCGTAAATTTTATTCCATATTTACTCATTCGCATTTGTTAATGATTTGGGCACAATATTGCATGAGGCAATTTTTCATGAATTTAGTACATCTTTTGGCCAGGCTTTCTTTGTTTGTTTGTTTCTATGAAAAATCCATGTCCACCTTAATGAATACCTTTCCTCGCCTTTGTTGTTAAACCTTTAATATTGTCATTAACTGGACCTTCCTAACAGGCTTTGCATACACAAATTTGAAAATCTTTCCTGAAGCAATTACTAACTTTTCAATACACGTGAATGAATTTCCGTTGTTATTTATCTTTGTATAAAGGTATTTACTAGACCTTCCAGGCATACTTTGCCTAAACAAATATAAGTAAAAAATAAGCCAAAGTTTCTTCGGCGCAATCGAGTTTTCTGTACATCGTATAATGAAGGCCACCGAAAATAGATGTGTCTTTCAGTGGTCTCGGTATAATGCTTTATGAGCACCGGTCCACGAAACTTTAACCATGGCCCTGTGGTGGAGTGGCCTATATCGTTGCCAGACGCATGGGTATGGCTAACTTTAACCTTAAATAAAATAAAAGTTACAGAGGCTAGAGGGCTGCAGCTTGATATATTTGATGATTGGAGGGTGGATAATCAACATACCAATTTGCAGCCCTCTAGCCTCAATAGTTTTTAAGATCTGAGGGCAGACAGAAAAACTGCGGACGGACAGACAAGCCATCTCAATAGTTTTCTTTTCAGTACACTAAAAATCTTTCTTGAAGCAATTAATAACTTTTCAATACACGTGAGTGAATTGCCGTTGTTATGAAGCCTTCCTAAAGAAATTAAATGGACCTTCTTGGCAGGCTTAAAAAAAAAAATCTATCTTGAAGCAATTATTAACTTTTCAATTCTCCTGTGTCAATTTCCCTTGTTATTACGCCTCGCATAAAGGTTTATAAAAAATATTACGTGAAGTAATTCATAAACATTTCAACACAAGTGAGACAAATTCCTCTACATGACAAAAAAATATCAAATTACAGGGAGATCGTCATCTGATAGCAACCTTTTATTTCTTGACACATTCTTCTGACAGAACTGACAGCAATTGTTATCGACGTCTTTATCGGCTGTCAGTCAAAGGTACTTCAGTTGGAAGAAAGGTAAAAAAAAAAAGAGTTTATTTAGCTCCGTAACACACACGTATATTGGTAGTGATATTCTTCATAATAAAATACAAATACTAAACCCAATGTTCAAGTGTGTTTGGAGTGGTTATGTAAGACCACTATTTAGTTTTACAATACTGACTTTCATTTTATTCTAAAATTTCCTTGGGAAAATAGTTTTCTATATTTGTTCATTCGTGAGAATCACAATAAAATTCTGTGTACAAAAAACTAGAGCCAAGGCATCTCATAAGATCATTATTTAGTTTTACAATACTTATTTTCATTTTATTCTAAAATGTCCTTGGGAAAACAGTACTTTATATTAGTCCAATCGTGAGAATCTCAATAAAATTTTGTGTACAAAAATTAGAGCCACGGAATCTCATAAGATGATTATCTAGTTTTACAATACTTATTTTCATTGTATTCTAAAACGTCCTTGGGAAAACAGCTTTCTATATTTATTCAGTCGTGAGAATCACAATAAAATTCAGTATACAAAAACTACAGCCAAGAAATCTTTACTGAATCTCAAGAATTTAACGGGGAGGTTCCATGTGGAATAAAAAAATATTCATTAAATGCTGAGAGATGGATGAATAATGTTTTTCTTCCTACTGAAAAAAATAATTTATGAAAAAAATTTTTCATCAAAAATAGAAAACATTGCTATGTAAAGAGTCGTACTCAGTACAGATCCTTCTACGGTAATGACCCTTACGTAAAGTTTCCGTTAAGCAGCTTGCCGTGAATAATATTTAAATTTGTTTACTCAATGGAAATGGAAAAGGGAACTCTATATTCAGAATCTTTTATTCAGGTTCGTAATTTTGTTTCCTTCATCACAGTTCGTCTTTGTTTCTTTTAATATATACTACAAGTACTAGTTACCATTAGGTTTGTACAGCGACTTTCTCTCTCTCTCTATAAATACATACATACATACACACACACACACATATTATATATATATATATATATATATATATATATATATATATATATATATATATATATATATATATATACATATATATATATATATATATATATATATATATATATATATTTGTATTTATGTATGTATGTATGTATATATACTGCAAATATACATATATATATATATATATATATATATATATATATATATATATATATATATATATATATATATATATATATATATATATAAACACATACATAAATTAGTCATCTAATCACTAAAAGTGGTATGATAAAAACCCCAGGTTGACTCTCTCTCTCTCTCTCTCTCTCTCTCTCTCTCTCTCTCTCTCTCTCTCTCTCTCTCTCTCTCTCTCTCTCTCTCCTTTTTCTACCCAATTAAATTTTCAATGCCATTACTGTTAAGATGTTAAAGTTTCCCAAAAAACAGAGACTTATTCAAGAAAGCGATTCTGTGACAATGAAAGTAAAAGCAAAAAAAAAAAAAAAAAAAAAAAAGACTTGAAGTTTACCGTCCAATAATAAGAACTTTATTTGATGTTATCAGTCATTTTTTAAATCCTAATCATTAAACAAACAGGCTGTCGCTTTCCTTCGGCGGAAAACCTTAACAGTGTTGAAAGTTAAGAAGGATGTTTTACCCCTCAGAGCAAGTTTTTAATTCTTTAATAGCCAACGTGTTTCCAGGGGCCAAAACACATCGTTTTTCGAACCCCAAAACTTCCTGAAATTGTGAGGAATGAAAATATTCGGTTAGATTTTCAGCCCTTATGGGAAAGGTTTTTTTCTGAAAAATGCTTCTCAAGACAAAATGAGGAAATAAAGCATAAAAGACCAGTCCCCTAATGGAACAGGTGGTGCGCATTTCTATATCAGGAAAGCTTTTGAAAACAAGAAAAAAAGTTCGGAATCAGAAAGAAAAACTTCCATGAAAGAATTTTCCTTTGCGAGGGCTGGAATGAACCCAAGCAAAACCGAATTGGTTTCATGATTTCCCGAACCAGGAAATATAATTTTTTTAAGGTTCCACTTGTAGCAGTGTTTTGGTAGCAAGGCAAACTACCATCGTCGTAGCAGTTGATCATTGTTGACCATTAATAAAAACGTACACACAAGCCCACATACATGCATCTATCTATCTACTATCTACCTACCTATATACGTATGTATGTATATGTACAGTATGTATATACATACATATATATATATATAATATATAAATAAATAAATATATATATATATATATATATATATATATATATATATATATATATATACATATAGTAATAGAAGGATTACTTATCTTGTTAACATATATATCCCAGCATATCTACGATATATCTAAACAATTATTACCGTACTGATTCCTCGTCTTGTAAATTACTTACATAGTCTTTGGGGACTCTTACATTGAAGTATACAAAAAAATTTACAAACTACTAATTTTAGCTTTGCACATTATCGTGACAGCGAAAAGCGTATACAGGTTGAAATACAATGAAAGAACTTTATCTTGTCATTCTGCTCAATCGCTTTCATTTTGGAAAGAATTCGAAAACTTTGGTGATCAGAAATAGATTCGTCCTGTAAATCGCTTCTGGCATATTGGCGGGAACAACCACAGCAAAGGTTTGCCGCTATTGATGAATAACATTACCGCGAACACTGCGTCCTGAACGCATCAAAAGCCCGATAAACAATGCCTTCAGTTTCTCTATTGAACAACAGTAACAGCAGCGTTCAATGTGCAACAAAGAAACCAAGGAAAATGGACTTGTTTTCATTTGTTGCATTATGCAGAGCGTCCACGCTTTCACGACGATCGGTTTCACAAAGGAAAATGAAAGCGTACAGCCTTAACCTTGGCAGGATTATTTAAATGGCGTAATTTATGGTTTTCAAATATTCGTGAGGCAAACATTTTCATTTTTGCTTTAGTAATCCACTACAAATCGCAGAAAATGTAGGCTCTGCAAATCAATAAACTTATTTGCCGAATATTGCTACTATATACATATGATCTACCTAAAAAAGTTTTCTGACAAAGACTCGATGCAAAAATTATCATTTTGCTTTAGTAATCTGCTGCACATTGCAGAAGATGTACACTACAAATCAATAAACTTATTTTGGCAAATATAGCTACCATAGACAATCTACCTATAAGTGTTTTCTGACAAAGACTTGATGCTAAAATTTTCCTTTTTTCCTTTTATAATGTGCTAAAAGTTGGAGAAAATGCAAACTCTACAAATCAATAAACTTATTTTGCCAAATACTGCTACCATAGTTATGATCTACCTATAGAAGTTTTTTGACAAAGACTCGATGCAAAAACTATCATTTTTGCTTTACCGATCCGCTGTTAATTGCAGAAAATGTTCACTACAAATCAATAAACTTATTTTGCTAAACATAGCTACCATACACACCGTGTATCTATAGACATTTTCTGACAAAGACTTGATGCAAAAACCTTCACATTTTCCTTTTATAATCTGCTAAATGTTTAAAAAATGCAGGCTCTACAAATCAATAAATGTTATTTACCAAATATAGCCACCATAGATGTAATCTACCTATAACATTTTTTCTGACAAAAACTTTTCATTCTTTTTGTATTGTAAAAGGTTTATCCGGAAGTACTGATGTATGAGAGATCCATTCTCTTTATTTGAGCAAACCGTTCTTTATAGACACAGACATTACACCTTTTCCATAAATAAAATGGCTTAACAGATCATTTTATATATTATATAACTTTTCACCATTCTTCCCTACTTTTTCCCCTCAATATGAAGAAACTTTCTTTTACACTACTTTTGATAAGTTACTGATGAAAGGAAATACTTGAGAGACTTAGAGGAGTCTTCTGGAAGGGAAGAAATATTCATTTTTGAAAAGCATTCTTCTTTTAAGTTCTTTTAATAAAAAAATATATCATTATAATATTCCTTTTTAACGAGAAACCGTTTAACAGTTATTTGGAATACAGTCCCAGGAATTTCTATGAATACAGTCCCACGAATTTCCTTGTTACTTATTATGTTTAGTTTTTTTTTATATCAAAAGTTAGCAGTTTTTTTATCAGGAATCTGTTAATCTGTTGCAATCCTGACAACTAGAGATGGAATTTAACTTTTTTCTTTATTATTTCTGAAAAGATGACATGCAAGCTTTATGTATTTTATTCTTTCACTCCGTTTAAATGTTCATGCCTTTTACACTAACATAATTAGGAGCGCATTCAAGACAGAGTTTATTGAAGGAACGCATGAAATTATCAAGTAAGCATTAATAATTTTGATTCATGTTACAGACATGCGTATATTTATGGGTTTTTATATCAGTATTAAAGGGTATTATGACGCCAGCTGATAATCATGTGTTTTGCAAAAGATCATAAATAACCAAGTAATAATTGTTAAAATCTTATCATTTATTAACTTAAGACTGCACACTGCATCACTTTCATTGAATAAATTACAGCCAAATTTCCTCAGCTCCTTGTGGATCTTCATGGTTTAATTTTAGCTTGAAGTTTAAGCTATCATTGTAAAAGGATAAAAATATATGAAAAAGAGCTGAATATTAGCGGGAAAATTAAAAAAATGAAACTGAGATGGAAGATATTTCTTCTGTGGAAGTGAAAGACAATTTGTTGACTTTCAGAGCATAATGAAAATATAAATTGAATTGTAGCTGTTGGTAAATACAGCTATAGCTTTTTCTTTTATATTGTTTCACGTATAGATATGATTAGGGCGAAAACAACAAACTTATATCCCATTTATGGCCTTTGATATAAGAGGGCTAATATCACTTTTCTTTTAAGTTAACTTGAGCTTACATTACTGACAAGAGTTACTGAATCGGTGACAAAGTATGAGAAAAGGATGCAAGTTCATAATTTTATTTTATGCAGACACACACACACACACACACACACACACACACACATATATATATATATATATATATATATATATATATATATATATATATATATATATATATATATATATATATATATATATGTATGTATATATATATATATATATATATATATATATATATATATATATATACTATATATATGTATATATATATATATATATATATATATATATATATATATATATATATTGAATATATATATATATATATATATATATACAAATATATATTGAATATCTTCAAGTGTATCAGTGGCTACACTTGGGCAAGTAAAAATTTCACCAAAACTTTTTACTATTCCGTACGCAACGCATTTCATATTTATTGTTAACTCTTTGGACACTGATACGGCTAAAAGTTTTATTTTCTGTTGCTCACAAATGAAGTATGATGTTTTATGCGTCAAAGCCTCTTTATGGGAAACCTAATCCCTATGGACAATCAAACAACAATTACAAGACAAGAGAATTGGAGATCCCCTGATGTAAACTGAATTGAATTGACTACAGAATTTAGGCCCAAAGGCCAAGCACTGGGACCCATGAGGACATTCAGCGCTGAAACGGAAATTGACACTGAGAAGGTCTGAAAGGTGTAACAGGAGGAAAACCTCGCAGTTGCACTATGAATCCATCGTTAGGAGAGGGTGGAATGTAAGATGGAAGAAAGAGAATATGAAAGGAGGCACAATAAAAGGAACGAAAGGGGTTGCAGCCAGGGGCCGAAGGCACGCTCCAAAGTACCTTAAGCAATGCCTACAGTGCACCGCGTGAGATGCACTGACGTCACTACCCATCTACGGGGATTCCCTGATGTGAGCGGAAATATGGAAATGCCTTCCCATTACATTTCCTAAATGGTCAGTATTCTTTACTGCCGAAACTATGCTCAGCAATTACGCTTAGAGACAGGAATGGTCGCATTCATAATTGTAAACTTTGCCAATATGGTAATGAAATCAGATTCAATCGAATGAACGGTGGTGAATCAGAGAGCAGTAGGCAGCCAGAGGTCTCCAGGTGCGTAGAGAGAGAATTATCCTTTAAAGTACATATATACGTTCGTTAATCTATGACTGGTGAATATAAAAATGAGAATAGAATATTTTTAGACAGCAGTGTACACACACACACACACACACACACACACACACACACACACACACACACATATATATATATATATATATATATATATATATATATATATATATATATATATATATATATATATATATATATATATATATATATATATATATATATATATATATATATATATATATATATATATATATATGTATGTATATAGAATTATCCTTTAAAGTACATATATACGTTCGTTAATCTATGACTGATGAATATAAAAATGAGAATAGAATATTTTTAGACAGCATTGCACATACACACACATATATATAGTATATATATGTATATATATATACAATATATACTGTTTATATATATATATATATATATATATATATATATATATATATATATATATATATATATATATATATATATATATATATATACACACATCAAAAGCAAAAATTGATAACGGGCCCTCCCGTGCGAAATCACAATTTCCATGCCGGCTGAATGTGATCCAACACAGATTTCACACGCCAAGAAGAAGATATTCAAAAACAATACAATGTGATTCCCTCCGGCGTATTTCGGTTAGGAGAGCAATTCAATATCTCGCACAGATGAGCTTCTGTCTCCCACGGTACGATTATTGCAGCAATGCATCGTTCGTCTTCTCGGTTGCGTTAATAAAATTCCCCCCCGCCAGAGTATCTAAGAGAATTTTATTTTTGTGCAGTAGTCGTCTACTGAGAGAGATACCTCAGGCTTAATAGATAATAACAACAACAACAACAACTACTACTACTACTACTACTACTACTACTACTACTACTACTACTACTACTACTACTCCTTCTTCTTCTTCCTTATTATTATTATTATTATTATTATTATTATTATTATTATTATTATTATTATTATTATTATTATTATATATCGAAAGAGATACTCTTCAGATTTACATGATAACTAACATTATCTACTGTAACACTAGAGACTTTAGGCGATGCCTTAGCTTTTGTACTTCTAACAGACTCTATAAACTGTATTTTTAAAGTTATTTACTCAAAACTCAATCGTTTCCTGGCAAACACTCTGAGCGTCCGAAAATATTCAACGTTTTTACTTGCCTTACGAAATTAATATTACTCTATATCAAAAGATTTCTATCGCCCACATAAAAGTAAATGATTATCAGCTCCGAAAATATTCAGTATGTTTACTCACCTTACGTTAAAAGATTTTTATCGGCAAAATAAAAAAAACCAACGATTCTTTATAAGAATCTCACCTGACTTTCATAGCTTATGTTTCTGTGATAAAAAAAATAAAAAGCTACCGTGACTCTCAAAAGTCTACTTGTTATGCAGGGCCTATATTTTTTTTTTATTAAAAAAAAGCTCCTTTGACCGCTCCGAATGTATAACTCATTAGTGAACTTTCCCAATAAAAAGTCGAAAAGTTTACTACTTGAGAAGATGATAGTGTAACAAAAAGTTTTTTTTCGACCTGCGTATGTGTTTTTCTATGTTGGCCTCCCATACTTTCCGTGTTTTTTTTTTAGGAGGAAATAGACTATGCTCAGGAAACAGAACACTTATTACTCAAGAGTCAGGGAACACAACAAAATGTGTTTTTATCAGTGCAATCAATAGTATTTATGATACAATGTGATACTGAGAAAATGATTTACAACCTCATGCATTGGAAAAATTCTCATGTTGAGAAATTTGAGCTAACACACACACACGCATATATATATATATATATATATATATATATATATATATATATATATATATATATATATATAGATAAATAGATATAATATATATATATATATATATATATATATATATATAGATAAATAGATTATATAATACATATATAGATATATATATATATATAATATATATACATATATATATATATATATATATATATATATATATATATATATATATATATATATATATATATATATATATAGAATATATATATATAATATATATATATATATATATATATATATATATATATATATATATATATATATATATATATATATATATATATATATAAATCATGAAGCCACAAATGTCGCCTAAAATTCACGCTACCTCGTGATATCTCCTTTGGACAATTGTCGCCGAAGGGGAATTTATATAAGTGATAAATGAATTGGAATCGTCGGGACACGAACCCGTGACACGAAAACCTATTCAGCGACTCCAGTGGACGTTAACCATTGAGCCATCAAGAGAGGTATAAGTCATATACCGAGATGTTGTACTGCTTTTACCCGTCGTGAGCGGGGAAATGTGCTAGCCTCGGCGAGGTAGCGTGAATTTCGATATTAAGCGACATTTGTAGCTTCATGATTGTATATAAATCACGGTGTGATAAAAATTTCATAATAAGAGCTGCGTGTTCCAAACGTCCAATGAACTGTCATGGCGGAGGTGGGTCATTGCCGAGGCTAGTACATTTCCCGCTCACGACGGGTAAAAGCAGTACAACATCTCGGTAGATGGCTCAATGGTTAACGTCCACTGGAGTCGCTGAATTTCGTGTCCCGACGATTCCAATTCATTTATCACTTATATAAATTCCCCTTCGGCGACAATTCTCCAATGGAGATATCACGAGGTAGCGTGAATTTCGACATTAAGCGACATTTGTAGCTTCATGATTGTATATAAATCACGGTGTGATAAAAATTTCATACATACATACATATATATATATATATATATATATATATATATATATATATATATATATATATATATATATATATATATATTGCTCAACATGAGAATTTTTATGAATGAAGTTGTAAAATTTTCTCAATATCACATTGTATCATTGCTGCTACTGAATGCACTAATAAAAACATATTTTTTCGTGTTTCCCAACTCTCAAGCAATAAGGTGTTCAGATTTCTGAGCATACACCCATTTCCTAAAAAAAAAAACACAAAGTATGGAAAGCCAACAGAGGAAAAACACATACGCAGGTCTAAAATAACTTTTTGTTACACTACCATCGTCTCACTAAGTAAACTTTTCGACTTTTTATTGGGAAAGTTTACTAATGAGTTATACATTCAGAGCGGTCAAAGGAGCCTTTTTTTAATAAAAAAATATAGGCCCTGCATAACAAGTAGACTTTTGAGCGTCACGGTAGCTTTTATATCTTTTTATCACTGAAGCATAAGCCATGGAATTCAGGTCGGATTCTTATGTATTATCATTTATTTTCATTTTAGCGATAAAAATCTTTTAACGTGGGGTAAGTAAACATATTGAGTATTTTCGGAGCTGATAACCGTTTACTTTTATTTGGGCGATAAAAATCTATTAATGTACAGTAATATTCCTTAATATATATAAATGTATATGTGTGGGCATATGCATATATATATATATATATATATATATATATATATATATATATATATATATGACTATTTATCACATCACCGTGATTCATATACAATCAGAAAGCTACAAACGTCCTCTTGTGGCCGATTTCGTTAGTGCGTCACTGTAGTCCTGATTCCTCGTCCGTCGCTGGTTCGACCCCACGGGACGGTGGACTTATTATCAACTAAAAATTCCCCTTCGGTAACATATATGAAAATATATTATTTCCGAGGTAGAGTGAATTGTATTAAAGGACGTTTGTGTTTCTGATTATATATATATATATATATATATATATATATATATATATATATATATATATATATATATATATATATATATATATATATATATATATATATATATATATATATATATATATATATAATATGTGTGTGTGTGTGTGTGTGTATACACATATAGCTTCATAAGGCTAAAGCTAAGCGTTGTGTCTGACAGAACTAGATAAAACCATAAATGTAGATGAAAGAAATCGAAACTCCATAAAAAGAAGTAGACCTCCTCCTCCTCCTCCTCCTCCTCCTCCACTCTTCCTCTTCCTCCTCCTCCTCCTCCTCCACTCTTCCTCCTCCTCCTCCTCCTCCACTCTTCCTTCTTCTTCTCCTCCTCCTCCTCCTACACTCTTCCCCCTTCTCCTCCTCCTCTCTTTCTTTCAGGGGAAAATAACAGTGCAGGGAAAAATATGAGGACATTAAACTCGGATCCTGCGCCTATGCAATAAGAGTTTCACACCAGTAATATCCTTTCTTGCAGCTCAAGTTTACGCTCATCGGGTAATACAATTTCCTCCTTTTTTGGGGGGGAAAAGGAATGCAACAACTTTA
>NC_089799.1:19544901-19549901 GCF_040412425.1 Macrobrachium rosenbergii
ATATAGAGTGAGAAACTGAGATAGATAGATTTCTACGTATTTTCTAAACCACAAAAATTCCATTGACTTAAAGTCTACGCCCATCTGAAAGAAGAGAGAGAGAGAGAGAGAGAGAGAGAGAGAGAGAGAGAGAGAGAGAGAGAGAGAGAGAAGTGGGCATACAGTAAGAGATTGTGGGATAGAGTTCTATTTTTTTATAAATACAAAAATTTTATAGAATTACGGTCAGTGCGTCCATTTGAGAAGAGAGAGAGAGAGAGAGAGAGAGAGAGAGAGAGAGAGAGAGAGAGAGAGAGAGAGAGAGAGAGAGAGAGAGAGATCTGTGTATAAATAGTGTCTTTATATGGAGTGTAAAATATGAGATAGAATTCTGCATCTTATCAATAAAAAAAACAGGCTTTACCGAATAACGACCACTAAATTCATTTGAGAGAGAGAGAGAGAGAGAGAGAGAGAGAGAGAGAGAGAGAGAGAGAGAGAGAGAGAGAGAGAGAAACTAAATCTTTTCACCCTATCCAGATCAAAAGACCATGATATACTAATTGTGACGATCCATACCCACTTGACAGTAAAGGAAGGGAATCCTATAGACTCGTCCCATAATGCTTAGGGATGTCGTCCCTTTCCATTTGGCAAATGGAAGGGAAGGACTTTATGGCCCAGCGAATGACGCGCCGCTTCTGTAAAAGATGGCACCAATAAGGTGAGGAAGGACGCTTGTAGCCTGGACCGTAATGGCTGAGGGCACTTTTTGATTGCATTACGGGGGACGTTGGTAACAAGGACAGGACGCCGTGGTAAAGAAGGGGAGGGGAAGATTTGTTATTCGGGAGAAAGTGAAAGTAGGAAAAGGTGGAAGAGATTCTTGGCTTTGCTTCCGCAGGTTGGGGTACTTTCTCCACTATTATTCCATGTTTATGTCATTCGTGGTTCGTCTTACCAAAGTCGATGCTTTGAGGACTCAAAGATGTTTTCTTACGTCAACTCTTTACTTAAAATGCTATATATAAATTGTAATAATTTTTCCATTTGAGTCCTCAAAGCATCGACTCTGGTAAGACGAACCACGAATGACATAAACATGGAATAATAGTGGAGAAAGTACCCCAACCTGCGGAAGCAAAGCCAAGAATCTCTTCCACCTTTTCCTACTTTCACTTTCTCCCGAATAACAAATCTTCCCCCCGAATAACAAATCTTCCCCTCCCCTTCTTTACCACGGCGTCCTGTCCTTGTTACCAACGTCCCCGAAATGCAATCAAAAAGTGCCCTCAGCCATTACGGTCCAGGTTACAATGGTCCTTCCTCACCTTATCGGTGCCATCTTTTACAGAACCTGTGCGTCATTCGCTGGGCCATAAAGTCCTTCCCTTCCATTTGCCAAATGGAAAGGGACAACATCCATAAGCGTTATGGGACGAGTCTGTAGGATTCCCTTCCTTTACTGTCAAGTGGGTATGGATCGTCACAATTAGTATATCATCGTCTTTTGATTTGGATGGGGTGAAAGATTTACTCTCTCTCTCTCTCTCTCTCTCTCTCTCTCTCTCTCTCTCTCTCCTCTCTCAGATAGACACAATGACTTTAATTTTGTAGAGTTTTGTAGTTTAAACAAGTCTACTGTGGAACTCTATCTCACAATATCATATATATATATATGTATACAGTATATATGTATATATATATATATATATATATATATATATATATATATATATATATATATATATATATATATATATATATATATATATATATATATATATATATATATATATATACAGTATATATATATATATATATATATATATATATATATATATATATATATATATATATATGCATATATATAAACGTTTCAAACTTCCTTTTATTAGTGCAAGCACACTGCTGATACTAGTAATTATTTTCACTTTCAAATATTATTATTATTATTATTATTATTATTATTATTATTATTATTATTATTATTATTATTATTATTATTACAAACAACGAGGTCATTATAAATACCTTTTTATATTTACAACGAACTTATTTTAAAAAATGTCAGTGCCTTGAGTTCATTCAGTTGCCAATTTTCTGATCTTGCAAAAAAATAGCCAAAATAAATCAACATTACAATTAGTTTCACCTCAAGTAAATCCTGCAGATAAATAACACATCGGTAATTCAGTCAATGGCCGTAAACAACACCTCGTCCATCACTTTCTAAGCTAAAATCATCTTCGTAAATTTCTACTGAGATATGGATTATTTTTTCATAGTTAAGATTAATAAATTTTGTATCCTATATACCCATGTGTAAGTAACGCAAATGCAAGGGGAGAGAGAGAGAGAGAGAGAGAGAGAGAGAGAGAGAGAGAGAGAGAGAGAGAGAGAGAGAGATGAAATTCTGCCAAGAATAGATGGAAATACAACTTGTAAGATTTAATCTTATTAGAATACCTTCAAAATAAACTATTGATGCGATATCATTTCTGGCTAATTCCACATAGTACTTAAGACCTGTTATAATTTAACGTGAGTAAGGAGTTTAAGCAAGAAAACCTAAAATATAGAACTTGCATATTATAGTGACGAATGGGGAATTTGGTAATTAAGCCCAGGCTAGAGAGAACATCGTTACTTGTACTGCAGGACAACCGTCACGCTGCCCGAGGATTAAAGTCATTTTCCTGAGCCCCTACATAGGAGGAGGCTGAGGGTGGGGGGTTGAGGGGGAGGGCTAGGACATATATGGAATCCCTACGTCCGTCCTGCACAGCTATAACTGCAAGAACGACCATCTAAAATGGCATTTACAAAATGACCGTAATTATGGAGCTAGGTCGGCTCCCATATGTCGACGCTTGGGCAATTAAAACATTACATTCTAGATGAAATGTATTTCGCATCCATCGTATAGATCAGGCCTCGATTTCAGTTGTTCTACTTCCTTTTGAACTTTATTTTATTATTATTATTATGATGATGATGATTTTTGATGATGATGATGATTATTATTATTATTATTATTATTATTATTATTATTATTATTATTATTATTATTATTTAGGAAATGAACCCTGTTCATACGGAACAAGTCTAAAGGGCTCACTGACTTGAAATTCATTTGAAAGAAATTACAGAGGACAACAGGATATACAGAAAGAAGAGATCAGTCATTAGAAAAAATATTACTTAACAATTTATTGATTAAATACATAAAAGTGTAAATAAACGATTACAAGTGCAAGAAGAACTGTTTTAAGGTAGCGATGCATTGCAGCTTCTCTTGAAACTTTGAGGATCTAATTGCACAACCACAACAACAGGGAGACTGTTCCTCAGTAGTACAACAGTGTGAGTATTAAAAGACCTCTGGAACTGAGAAGTTAGACAGCGAGGTACACTATACTGCATATGGTAATCTTTCCATGCTTCAATCTGTACTCCTTAAGTTTCCGTAACGTCCCTTTTTTATGATAAATAAAAATGTCTTTTTTTATTTTTTTCTCTGACCTCCTTCCTATGTTCCTTCAATGGTGGCCAATTAAAAGGTAATTAAGAAGCCCCTACGGCAGGGCTTCATCCCAAATACCGCGGAATTACATAGAGAATTGGAATCAGGATTCCTTTGATTAGCCTCCCGCCGCAAGGAATAATCGAATGGAAAAAGGAAAAAAAGTCATATGCAGAAAATCAGAAAGGTAATACTATCAGTGATAAGTGTGGGTTAACAAAAAAATTGAGACAAACGCATAACATCAGAAAGGTGAAACTATAAGTGATAAGTGTAAGATGATACGAAAACTGAGACATATGAATAACTCAGAAAAGTGAAACTATAAGTGAAAAGTGTAAGCTGATAAGAAAACTGAGACATATGAATAACTCATAAAAGTGAAACTATCAGTGAAAAGTGTTAGCTGATACGAAAACTGAGACATATGAATAACTCAGAAAAGTGAACCTATAAGTGATAAGTGTAAATTGATAAGAAAACTGAGACATATGCATAACATCAGAAAAGTGAAAAGACAAGGTATAAGGTAAGATGATAAGAAAACTGAGACAAACGCATAAAATCAGATAACTGAAATCATAATTGCTGAAACTATAATTGATAAGTGTAAGGTGATAAGAAAAATGAGAAATATGCATAAATTCAGAAAAGTAAAATTATAAGTGATAAGTGGAAGCTGATAAGAAATCAACATATAATGAAAAAAAGGGCATCCAGAGACAGCCAATCCCCACAAACAAGGCTGGCCAATCCTACCTTCAAAGGCTCCATCCCCACAAAAGGGATATTCTTCTCTCTCCCAAAAGCTAATAACTCGTTGCCAATTGCTTGGGCCACGTTGGGTCAAAGCTTTGTAAAAAGGCCAAACAAAATACTTTCCGTAATACTGGTAAAAGATTGAGAAACACACTTATAAAGCGCCGGACAGGCAATCAAACACAGACAAATAAAATAATACCATTCTCTTTGGAAGAGGTAAAAATTGATGTAAACGATAAATTATTCAAAAGGTGAGAAAAAAAGATATATTAAATTCGCTATTTTTCCATCAACATGTTGCTGAAATGTTCATAAAAACGAGAAACTACATCATAACTCTACGAAAAAAATTAAATAATAACATACTACATTTTATTGTTTAATAATTCCCATTTGTCTCGTCTTCATCAAAAGAAAGCTTCGAAAAAGGTAACTTTATTAATATTCCCCTTTTACAAAATACTATTTATGTCAATGTAGAATGACGTAACGAAAGCAGAAACCAGATTCTTACATTTACATTAAGAGGCATTTTAATGTGACCATAACAAAATCAGAAGACAAGCAGCCAAAGTCATCAATAATTCCTGTCCCTTCTTTTGATTTACGGTCGTAAATGAAATGAACACCATATTCTTTGGAAGCTTGAATTTCACGTCAGTGGCCTCCGTAGGCCTCCTCCATATGAATATGGTGAATCTTCTCAATAATAATAATAATAATAATAATAATA
>NC_089799.1:19557401-19582401 GCF_040412425.1 Macrobrachium rosenbergii
TTCTGAGCAAATGGAAAGTTTAGGCAAAAAATAAGACTATTCAGCCACAAAATGGAGAGAATAATACATTTAATCCTAAATTGAACTGAGCTACCATCTGTAAATTTTGAATTCCTAACAAAAGAGGTAATTACCAATTACCCTTAACGGAACGCATTGTTTTTATTTGAATTAATTTCCAAGGAAAAAAAAAAGACATTAAAAGCCACTAATTCTTGGATTGGGATTCAGTACACACTTTTTTTTTTGAATATGATTATTAGCCGGCTGTTTTATGTCTGTGGTAGTGCGCCAACTGCACTTATATCAGAAACTAAGTTTAAGTTATCATATCACTTAAACATGACATGCATAAAAAATGACGTCTTGTTTTGCCGATTTCAGTTTCAGGGACTTATTTCTTTCATTCCTAAAGAGATAATATCGGTTGATAACCTGAATACACACTTATCAATTAGAGATGAGAACTTATTCACAGCTGCAGTTCAAAAATTGTTAGTATATAGAATACAGTTTCAGAAACTTATTAAAGGAGAATCAAAAGAATTTAAGTCAAATTATTAATAGCAATTATTGTTCCTTTGTCCTTCGATGGCAAAACTCATTTGCTGCTGAATCACATAATAAGTTGAGATAGGGAAAATTATGTATAAAAAGTTGAACTGATATCGATGGTTTTACACTCTAATCAACTCTACTTTTGATTTGCTCTGGCAAATGAGAAATGGCAATAACATGATGGAGAAGTAAAATGAAAAAAAAAGACAAGTCCATAAATTGCAGCTAAGTATTGGTTTGTGGTCAATAAATGAATACGGATAAAACATTAGAAAATATAAATGAGAATATCTGAACCATTTATAAATTTTCAGAAAAAAAATCATATAAAATTAAAATGAAAAAGAAAAAAAATCACGGCAAATCCCCAAAACCTCTGGAGCTCCTTCATGTCAGAGTATAAACCAAACAGCCGCCGCATCAAGCAGCGCGTGAATTATTTACACGAACGCAGAGCCATGCCTGTAAATTCCATTCGTAAATCTCCCCCCGGAATAAATAACGTATAAATAACGTGATCAAAGCCATAAGATAAATTGCCCTTCGCAATCGATACTGCTGTTCTGGAGACATCCCCGAAAAGAAAGTTGGCTCGTAACCCGAAAGAAAGCAAGGCGTCTTAGCTTAGCTAGAGAGAGAGAGAGAGAGAGAGAGAGAGAGAGAGAGAGAGAGAGAGAGAGAGAATGTGTATATGCAGAGAGAGAGACTGTGAGACAGAGTTCTGAACTTTTTGGTCTGCAAAAAAACCTTCATTGAATTAGTCATTGCGTCCATTGAGAGAGAGAGAGAGAGAGAGAGAGAGAGAGAGAGAGAGAGAGAGAGAGAGAGAGAGAGAGAGAATGTGTATATGTAGAGAGACTGTGAGACAGAGTTCTGCCTTTTTCTAAACCATAGAAAAACTCCATTGAATTAGTCAATGCGTCCGCTGGAGACAGTAAGAGAGAGAGAGAGAGAGAGAGAGAGAGAGAGAGAGAGAGAGAGAGAGAGAGAGAGAGAGGAAAGTTATGTCTTATCTAAGTATTTATCTCTGCGATTTAGAGCAAAAGTAAAGTGCGTGAGTTGCCTCAGGAGGTTTTGTGTACCCAGTTCGATTTACGCGAGTTAAGTACAGGGATGGAAACTTTCGGTGATTTCTCAGGATGCAGTAATAAAAAGATCACTACTACTACTACTACTACTACTACTACTACTACTACTACTACTACTACTAGTTTTTCTTGTTGAAGTTATTATGAATAATAATAATAATAATAATAATAATAATAACAATAATAATAATAATAATAATAATAATGACGATGATGATGATGAAGTTCGTGATGATAAAAGTAATAATAATGATAACGATATCTTTTTTATAAAGAATCTCCTACAACGCCTATTTCTACTGGTGGCATTTCTTATCGAAGCTATTAATAATAATAATAATAATAATAATAATAATAATAATAATAATAATAATAATAATAATAATAATAATAATAATCTCCCTTACATAACGAATCACTTTAGTCGTCTCTATTATCTTTATAGCTGCTGAGATAGCAGCTATAAAGAAAATCCGAAAGCTTTAACTGAACCCGGGCGATAAAGTTAAAATGAACTCGTCCCTTTAATTCCGGGTATTTTTTCAGAAGCTGGCGCAACTGCAGCGGTATACCTATCTTTAAGTAATGTCGATTACTATCTTTATGGTCATACCTTTAAATTTTCTACTATGAAAAAATCGTGAAAATTAAGTCAGTATAAAACTACATTCTTCGATTAAAAATGCCGTTATTCTAACGTCATGTATCACTCGGAAATATTTTGAGGTTAAATTATTCCAATGTCCTGCATCACTTGGAAATATTTTGAGGTTAAATAACAAAGTCCATTGCTTCATCAAGGAAAGATCTCAATTCATGTATCATTCTCTTAATTGCGTTCATTTATCAGTTTCGAATAGAAAAGCTAGTTAATCCCATTCTCGGCGAAATTGAGTGGCTGGGAGTGTTAAGAGAGGTCTAGAGAGGACCAGCAGATGAAGTAGTTATCAAGGGATGGGAGTGAACTCCAAAAAATAAGATATTACTGACTTCCTGATCTTCTCCGTAATCTTATTTCATGATCCGCAGTATTCAGGTAACTCTTATTCAATGATTGTGTACAATAAATGGTACGTCGACTTTAAGCTTTCTTAAAATATGGTTTTAGTATCTGAATGTTATCAGCATCATTGATTGCATCTATCGTAAAAAAAAAAAAAAATGTTATGCCTGAAGTGGTGTTTCTCTTATATACATGAATGGTAGTTATGTCTGACACCTTCGTCAACATATTCTACTTTGATAACTGCAGGGAACTACCACTGCCACTTTATATGAGACAGTGCTTCTTTATTGGGTGACGATAAAGAGAAAATACCATCTGGGTGAACTGATCACGCGTCTTCGAGGAACTGTGGAGAGTGGGAGCTGATTTGTTTCCTTTTCGGATATTAGACCAAATTTTAAAAGGAATAATTTAGGCAAACCTTCACGGATTCAGAAGGCAGGTTTGGGTCCTCAGTTCTACTGAGTAGTCTTCCAATGATACTTCCTGAGGTAGCCGATAGTCTCTGTTCAACAAACTGGGCCTGGTTTGGACAAGGGGACCTCTTCAGGTTCTTCCTGTATAAGCCATGGAGGGCAATGTTGTCCCGTTTCGGCCCGTGTGCCCT
Organism: Macrobrachium rosenbergii; assembly: GCF_040412425.1. Taxonomy (NCBI): domain Eukaryota; kingdom Metazoa; phylum Arthropoda; class Malacostraca; order Decapoda; family Palaemonidae; genus Macrobrachium; species Macrobrachium rosenbergii. Next base: position 19,560,661 of record NC_089799.1, read on the forward strand.
ACACCTGGGCTCCTTAGATACTGAACGGTCCTCCAATATACCTCTTTAGACATTGCATTTGGTAATAAATGGTCTATTCTAGTCATTTTCTTAAGAGAGATCTTGAATGAAGGCATAGCTTGCTCTGTGTTTTAGCTTGTGTATATGTTTTTATGATGCGTCAAGCTTCATTTAGTCGAATAATTCCTAAGATTCTTGCATATGGTATATTTGATAATGAAAGGCTCTTTCCTTTATTTTCTTTATTTTCATATTTAGAAATTCGACTGACATAATATTTCAGAGTCTGTATCTCACTATGATATGTCCCTCAACTATGGAGCGAAAGCTTTGTCTAGCGTTCTAAAATTAGAAAGCGTTCTTAGTCCACTCCTCCTGAGAAATTTCTTTTCCGCACAGAAATATCGTGTTTCGTTAGTCTAATTGAGCCATATTTCCTCTCATTACCATAGAACAACGACCGAATTAATAATTAAATATCCTAAAATTCATCATAAATAATTCCTATGTTCATTAACTAACACAGGCCATTTAGATAATTATATAAAACAATAGCATATTCAGAAAATTCCCAGAAAATGTTGAGTTGATTTGTTCCCCCCTACGCTGACGATTAGAAAAACTGAAAACGATCGTTATACAGAAAAATGAACATATTTCAATATGAACAAGAATATCATCAACAGGAGCAACACACAAATGCATAAATGCGCATATGGCCAAAGAATGATTTTCCATTTCTGTCACCCCTCCAGCCCGGCCTCCTCAACATCTGAATATGAGCAGAAGGCCATTATAGCGATGCATTCACATGCTAAATTTCTCCAAAATCACCCTTGGGGTTTTTTTTGCTCCTTTTCTTTTTAAGCATTCCTACTTTGCTCTAAGAGGAGGGGGAGGACAAGAGTAAGTGGAGGGAGTTTGAAAGGGAATATTTGAGTGCAGAGAAAATTTCTAATGCTTTTTTTTTTTTTTTTTTTTTTTACTTTAGTTGGGCAGATCGACAACTGCTGATGCCGTTCTTGCTGCTTCTACTGGTGCTAATGCTGCTTTTGGTATTGCTGCTGTGACTACTGCAGATGCTATTCATTTTCGTATTATTACTTTATGTGAAGCCATGAAGACGTGAATCGAAGTGTAAAGTCAGTGATGATAATCTTCGTAGTGGTTACGAGGGTAAGAGGAAAAATCTCTTTGCTAATTTTTCCATTATCTGACACCACTTGTATTGCATCTATTTTTAACACTAATACTAAGAGTAATAAAAGTAATATTTTCATAATTATTATCGTCCCAGTACTCAAAATAAACAGGAAAATAGTAATAAAACATCGAAAGGAATCCGTGAACCACGATTCAGGAGTCCATCTACTAGTAACCTCCTATTGAAGTCTACGAGTTTATCCTTCCGTATTTCACTACCTTTTCTGTTGCACAGAGATTGCCTGATTAATTTCTGGTTACTGCAACTGGCTGCACAACATCAAGGTTACTGACGCCGAGTGTTGTTATAGATAATAATAATAATAATAATAATAATAATAATAATAATAATAATAATAATAATAATAATAATAATAATAATACCCGCATAGTAGCATGAGTCTTGAAACTGAAAAAAAAATCAGTTATGTATAGGGCACATATAAATTTCTGGAATCTGTTCGATTCCCCTTTTCAGTCGAACAGATCCCAGAAAGCTTTCTGTAGAGATTTACTTTTAAATAAATGTACCAATAATAATAATAATAATAATAATAATAATAATAATAATAATAATAATAATAATAATAATAATAATAATAATATCATGCAAAGACTGACTATACGTTTGAATTCTTGGTTTTCGTGCATTAGATGAGGCAAGTAGCATTTTATACACGCAACAGAGACTTACGAGCCTGTGGTGACTTCTAATAACAAAAATAATGTGGGTGGTAATGCTGAATGGCATGAAAATGGAGCCACTGATACAAATTATAACGACGAAGACATCAGGGCAATAATGAAATACTTGTGAGCTAACAATGACAGACATAATATTCAGAGTAAATAAACATTAGGAAAACATTAAAAGAAACAGTTTAATACCAAGGGTGTAAACTGTGTGACACGTAAGAGAGAATGGAGAGGGGCAAAGGAGGACTGAAATGATCTTTTCATTTGATATATGTTGTAAAAATGCATATGTATATACATACATACACACATGCATATATATATATATGTGTGTGTATAAATAAATATATCTATATATATGTGTGTATATATATATATATATATATGTGTGTGTATATATAAATATATATATATATATATATATATATATATATATATATATATATATATATATACATACACACGTATATACAGATATCAACTCAAAAGTGACCTCAGTGTAGTCAGTGACCTACCTTCAATAATAAAAGATTAACTTGGGCAGCTGAATATGGTAAAAAATACGAGAACAATATAAAACAGAACAAAGGCTACGAAGAAAATATAGTTATACAGATAGTTACATAAATCGACATAAAAGGATTCGACTAATCTAATCGATCAGGCATTGTCAGGTTCATATTCATAAGAGAACAAATAAAACAGATGATATTAATATCACATAATAATAAAGGCACATTAGGCAATAACACGAAAACATGGAGAGAGAGAGAGAGAGAGAGAGAGAGAGAGAGAGAGAGAGAGAGAGAGAGAGAGAGAGAGAGAGAGAGTGAGTCAAAGCACATTACACCATAAAATAAGGACACAGAAAGAGAGACAGAGAGTCGAGGCACATTAGACAATAAGATAAAGACATGGAGAGAGAGAGAGAGAGAGAGAGAGAGAGAGAGAGAGAGAGAGAGAGAGAGAGAGAGAGAGAGAGAGAGAGCACATTACACCATGAAATAAAGACAGAAAGAGAGACAGAGAGTCGAGGCTCATTAGACAATAAGATAAAGACATGGAGAGAGAGAGAGAGAGAGAGAGAGAGAGAGAGAGAGAGAGAGAGAGAGAGAGAGAGAGAGAGAGATTTTTGGATCAAGACTTATGAGACCCACTTACCTCCCTGGAGAGCCACGACAAGAAGCAGGAGGGTCCTCGGAGTGGGAGTGCATTATGAAGGCGCCGGATGGAAAAATGGAACCGCCTCAAGTCGCTTTCTTAAGCAGTTTTCCAGAGACTTTTTTTATTCTCCTCCTTTTTGGAGGGGGCGGAGGGGTTCTTGACGGCGACTACGTCGCTGAAGTCGCCACCGACGACTTACACACAGCGTTTCACAAAGAGTCGTTACAGTTAGGTTCTGGCCACCGCGACGGCCATCATCTTTTTTTTCCTCTCTCTTTATTTTCTTTCTCTTTACTTTCTTTCTCTCTTGCTTTCAAAAAGTCCGTCGGGAATTCTCTTATTTTTACACTTCGTTCATTCTGTGTATCTCATTTGTCTTTCGTTTCTTAGAGAGGTTTAGCTTTCATATTGTTGTTTATTTATCGTAGTTCACTATTTTTTTATTACGACACAGCACACTCACACAGTCATCATTAGTTATAGTTCATCATTTCAAACTATTTTCCTCGGTGGAGTCTTTATCAAAAAGTAACGTATTGCTTCAATCTATAAATATCTAGACAAAACATAGACACAATTAAGAAAAGTATAAAATTCAAGTCTAGTTATTTTTCAAAATATAAAAGGCATTCTCAAAAACGTCTGAATTCTTATGAATTCCCTCTGCGATAAAAATGTCTGAATTTTTATGAATTTCCTCTGCAGTATTTTTTCCCCGTCTATTACAATTCCTTCTTTATATTTCTAAATTACTGGTCACACTTCTTACTGATAACGTTTTTACAAAGGCGATTTATTGCCTACCCTTAATTTTTTCCCCTTGGTTTTCTCTCCTAAGGAAACCAGAATATATATTGTTCCCTTTTTTCCTCGAGGTCCATTTTTTTTCAAGAGTAGCAGAAAGGTGGTTTATTTTCGGAAAATTTCCTGTTGTAGTTTTTGTTTCACCCAAAGTAACCTAAATTTCTTTCCCCTTAACAAATGATCAGTTTTGGTCACGTTATATATTTTAAGAAATTCAGGATTTGTTCATTAGTCGAATGGATGAGAGAGAGAGAGAGAGAGAGAGAGAGAGAGAGAGAGAGAGAGAGAGAGAGAGAGAGAGAGAGAGAGAGAGAGAGAGAGAGCTCTGCCTGGTAGAATTAATTCAGGGTGTCTTGAGACTGTTAACAATAGCCTTCCAGCTTTTATTACTTTTTCTCCCACGATTCTTTTTCTTTTCTTCCCTATTCTTTCTTACGCCAAGAACCTGAGTTGTATACCAATGGAGCTTATTTCTTTATAAACCTTTTGGGAAAGCGGGGTTCTGATATTAACGCGAGAATAAAACAAAATCTCATAAGTATTTCCCTTAAATTATCTGGCTCTTCTTTTAATTCACCTTTTGCTCTTGCATAAATATTTAAAAAAATGGTTCTGGACTTCTACGAAATATCCCCGAATTCCAGGTAACTTACTGTTTCGCTGAATTAAAAAAATAGGACAGAAAAACACAAGAATTTATCACGATATGATTAAAAGATTACCGGAGGAAAAACAAAAAGGGAATGCTTCAAGTATTAAACCTTTGAGCTTCCACTGAAGATTTGCAAAGTCTCTGCGCAAAATTTCCCTAAGGACCCAGAGGAAATAGATAAAAAAAACCCAAGTTTAAAAAGGAAAGACTGAAAAATAGAGTAAAATATTCCCCCGAGAGGAAGATCTAAAGGTATCTTGAAGATTTCTCCGGAAAGGGCTTTTTTTAAAGACGTTGGCAAAGCCTCGACTTTTGGCGCACCCTTTGCGAATTAATTCCGGAATAGGATGATCTTATGCCATCCTCGTCGTCCGGGTTAAGCCAGGCAACTTTGGGACTAGAGCTCCCTCGTATTGTTTTTGTTTACCTTTCTTCTTCTTCTTGGCAGAACTAATGAAGAATTCTTAGAGTCAGTTCCGCATGGGGTGACAATTACTTCCTCGTTTCTTTGTGCGATGTTTTAACACCATTTGTTTGTTCGGTTTTACCAACTCTTTTGAAGTTTCCCTCAAGGTTTTTTCAATGTGAATTGTTTTCACAGTTTGCTCCTAATTAAAGTTTGCACATTCTTTGATTTCTCTTCTTGAAGAACTAGATATTCTCGTGTGCCTGATAATGTTTTAAATGAATAAAATATTTTTTTATTAATTAAGCAATCTACGTTTTCGTTCAGAAAAGTAAATATACTTTAACAACATAATTTTCTCTTCCTTGTTGATTTCTTTCCAGGGACATTCGTGAAGGAAGACCAACAGTTTAAGTTTGGTGTTTGACAGTTAAGCCAAAAGCAAATCGATTACTTCATTAATATTTCAAAATCACACAGCACTTTCTGAGAACTACAACACTGATAAATTCACTGAGTTGAAATATTCATACAAGTTTATAGGCTTCCTCTGTATAATTCATTGTGACTTATACGCTTTCAATTTGCACGTTTAACCATCTTTCATCCTATTGATTGCACTAGGTTTTTTGTTGGTTTGTTAAATTTAAGTATCTTAAGTAACACGAGTTTCTAACACTTATGTGACGTTCACTGACGCCAACCTTCGTCCGTAAAGTAAATTACTGAAAATAGCACCTGAACGAGTTCCTTTATTTTTAAACCTTTGCTGAGTTCACTTTTTCTTCGCGAAGTCAGCTCATTCAAATGGTCCTAGAGGTTCATGAAATATAAGAGTTATCCATCACAGACCAACATGGGGAAAGTTAGGGTATGTATTAAGTTTTACCTTTAGCAGTTTTCTGGTCCTTATAATAAAGAATCACTCACAATATGATCACAAAAGACTCTCTGCCTTTTTACTGCTGTTTGCATCCTGAAAAAGAAGAAATGATAGTTCAGATTTAGTGATAACGAATAGTTGCTGTAGAATATATAGATTGTAATAATAATAATAATAATAAAATAATAATAATAATAATAATAATAATAATAATAATAATAATAATAATAATAATAATAATAATAATAATAATAATAGCTGCGGTGAGAAAAGGAGAAATTAGTATTTTTAAGGTGGTCGTTTGGATAAAAAACAGATCTGCACTTTTCTCTGAAACCCAAAGTATAAAAAAAGTGACGTGCGGCTTTATATAAAAAAAAAACCTGCAAAAGATAAAGGGCAAAGAAAATGAATATAAACAGACTTAAGCCATTCCAGTTTAAATACTAACTACATATAGGGTTCAGCCCCCAATCCCCTCATTTGCTTTTACATCTCGAACCCCTCATATAAATTCCAATTAGTAATCCTTCTCCTTGTATAAACAAATGAGAAATCAAGTCTCCGTTACTTACCTGTCACCTCTTTTAAACCTCTCTTAACCCTACTGACCTCCTTTTTTAGATTCATTAACGTTTATTAAAATTAATTAGGAGCCATACAGATTATAGTACATAAGAGAGAGAGAGCACCTTCATAGGTGTCAAAAGATGTAGGATTCGTGTGGGTCACTAACTGAAAACTTTCGCTCGATTTGGTTCCGAGGGTTTTTTTTTTTTTTAAGTATGAGGGATCAACTTCGGTAAGATGAGCCAGTGATTCCAGGAAAAGATGTAATTTAATGAATCTTACCAGTTTTTCCAGAAAGTAGAGAGAGTCTGAAGTGACGAGTGACGCTACGTAGGAGGAGTTTATGGAGGTAACGATAGTGTAGTTTTCAGGCGCTAGATGCCGAAAGTGTTTAAGGATGCATCCATACCAGAGTAAAACTTGTCGTAATACATGTCGAAAACTTATCGTACACGTGAGTGGAAAACGAATCATTGGCGATGCCTGGATGGTGTATCAAGTTGTCGCATTTAACCTGGCTCTGATTTAATAAGAAAAGTCACGTTTTTTTGCAAAGTGGAGGCTTCCTGAGGTTAACGAGCATTGGTAAAAAAGAAAAAAATATTCCTGTACTGTTTAACATGGATTTGTCAGTTAAGGTGTTAAGATACTTAGTTCCATTAAGTATAACCATTTGTTGCCCAAAAGCCCGTTAGTAAGTAAACAATGAACTATATAGACTTCCTGTTGCCCACAATGTTGGATGTGAGTCAAGAGAATCAAATCTTTAATGTGATGTTGGTACCGAGGGTATTAAGCTGCCAGTGGTTTCAGTGCTGAGCAATTATTCCCAAAGACTCAGGCAATGTTTCCAGATGCATAAATCAAAAAAGGGGAATGAGAACATCGCTATGTGAGGATAACGTTGTTGAAAAAAACACACAGTAAGGGCGGGTTTGGAGTAGCTCAGCATTCTAGAATTTATAGTATTTGAAGGTTAGTATTTCATGCAGCCCGAATGCCAGACAGAGAGAGCATTTCGTAAGTGCAAAGGGTCACACTCAACAGATAAAGGTGAAAAGGGGTACTTTGAAGCTGACAGACCCTACGGTTTTGGTAATGGAAAAGAGCAATGATAAGGTTTGTAGCCAATAGGCAGATAAGAACAGTATTTGAGAAAAATACTGCTTATATAGTTAAGCATCAAAATAGTGCTTAAAATAAAACTATAAATGGAGAGATATAAAAGGAGATGAAACATAAAACAAGTAGAATAAACAAAGAAACAGATCAGAGAATTGAACAAAGGCAAAAAAAAAAAAAAAATCGGGAATTAGATGAAAAGGTAATAAGACCTACAAACTTGACAATGCATATCCGAAGAAAAAAAATATAAATTAAACAGATAAATCAACAACCCGGAAAACAAAAGGAACGAACAAATATAAAGGAGAGAAAAAAGGGAGAGAGTGAAAGGCCCATTTACGGCGTTTGTGAAGGGGCTAGAAAGACAATGGCCCTTTAGCACTAAACATCGACAGAAAAAGGGTCCTTTTCATAACACCGGAGAAAAGCGTTGAGCAACGACACAATGCAATGGGACATTTATCGACGAGGATCGTGAGGCCTAACGCTCATATCCTTCTTCTTTCTAAAAAGGGGGATACAACCCGTCCACCGACGTCCTCTTTCTAAAAGGGGGATACAACCCATCCACCGGTGCCCTCTTTCTAAAAAGGGGGATACAGCCCATTCACCGGAGCCCTCTTTCTAAAAAGGGGATAGCCCATCCACCGTCGTCTTCTTTTCCAAAAGGGGGATACGACCCATCAGCGGCCTTCTTCTTTCCAGAAGGAGGATACAACTGTCTTTTTCTTTCTTAAAAATGGTGGGATACAACCCATCCACTCCCTTCTTTCCAAAAGGGAGACACAACCCATCCATCGTCGTCTTCTTTCAGAAAAGGTGAGATACAGCCCATCCACCGTCGTCTCCTTTCTAAAAAGGGGGATACAACCCATCCACCATCGTCTTTTCTAAAAAGGGGAGATACAACCCATCCACCGTCGTCTTCTTTCTAAAAAGGGCAATACCACCCATCCACCTTCTTCTTTCTAAAAGGGGATACAACCCATCCACCTCTTCATTTTAAAAGGAGGATACACCCCACCCACCGTCTGTCTCACGATGACATTTCATTATAATCTCCTGTCAAATAAAAATCCTTGTTTGGTTTAACCAGATTCACGGCTCTGAAACGTAGCCCCATCAGGGCTGGAATCGTGGGACCATTCACGGTCGGGCAATAGGGGCTTAGCAAAGGATCTTTGGTCGGTCCTAATCCATCTGGAACCGGGAACGCCTTTCAATGAAGCCAATCCTGGCGGGATTATGGCGGGAAGGAGCGTAAACTTCAGCTTTTGACTGTGAATGGGTGACACTGAGACCATTTATATTTCAGAGCGGCCGGAAAATCTCGTCCCATTCTGTGAAATAACACAACTTGCAGAAGATCATTAAGGTTGGTATTATTAAAAGGGGCGGGTTGTTGTAAAGGAGAATTTAGTCTTTTATTGCGGACGCTCCCTTTCATGAAGAAATACCCAAGCAATACAATGGTTTTGTTTTGTAAAGAACACACATATATAAGTGTACATTATACACATATATATATATATATATATATATATATATATATATATATATATATATATATATATATATATATATATATATATATATATATATATAACGTAATCATTTTGACTCTGAAATGCATTACTTTCTTGCACCTAAATGTACTGTTTGTACTGAAATTATACAAAAATTTATTTAGAGGCTTTCATTCTTATCCTATTATTGTCTACCATAATGGCAAATTACGTTCTTACTGCAGTCAGTTGTCTAACTGCATATTTTCATATTTTTCCACAGGAAGTTTGATCATAATCTATGTGCTTTTGCAGTTTAATGATAATTCAATATATAGAACATATTTGTTTTCCTGAGTGGTGCCCTCGTTGGACAAACACCTAGTGTATGAACAAATTGCAAACCTTCTTAGTAATGGCGCTATAGAGAATTATATTCGTTTTATGGAATCGTTTTTGATATTTTATTTTTATTACCGTTGAACGAAATCTGCATTTCAAATTTCTTTTTATTCAGCATGTTTGTGCCAAAAAACACTCCCTTCTGAAGATTTAACAGCAAAAAATTACTGGAAATTATAAACATTATCAGACATTTCTTATCTACGTCCAAATGTTGGTTATTATAGGAGGCCTGTACATTAAATACGGGCGTTTAATCCATCTACAGGTCTATTTGTTAAAAGGTCTATAGCAGGCCTATTGACAAATATTTTAAAAAATGCTTGTTTTTAGAGGAGCCTCGTTCATTAAATACAAACATTTGATTCTTCCGTAGGCCTATTTGTTAATAGCAGGCCTATGAACAATAGCCGAAAACGGCTTGTTGTTATAGGAGGCTTGTTCATTAAATACAAGCGTTTTATCTTCCTATAGACCTATTTGTTGTAGGTCCCTAGCAGGCCCATTAACAACATTTAAAAAATGCTTGTTGCCAAAGGAGGATTTTAAATCAAACACAACGTTTAGATCTTTCTATAGGCCTACAGCAGACCTTTCACGACATCTAGAAGATGTTTGTTGGTATAGGAGGCTCGCTAATTAATACAAGGGTCAGACCTTCCTAAAGGCCGATTTGGTAATCACTCCTCTCTGACAAACGTCATTTACAAAGTCGCTTCTTCCTTGCAAATCCAACCCACCCACCTGCCTCTCGGTATCAGTCTTGTTTTAATCTTGTTTGGCGAAGTTTACAAACTGCTCCCAAACGCTGTTTGAGAACTGTTTGAGAACTGCTTGCAAACAGTTCGCCAAGTTTAATGTCCAGGCCAGATCTCAGTTTCCTCGAAGACCTACGAGCGTTTCTGAGATATTTCTTCTTCTATTACTGTTACAGCTGTTGCAGGTGGTACTACTCCTGCTGCAACAATACAGTAGCAACAACAGCTACAACATCAACAAAAACAACAAGTACATAATAACGAACAAAAAAGAAAACCTATATACGTGTATGAGAGAGAGAGAGAGAGAGAGAGAGAGAGAGAGAGAGAGAGAGAGAGAGAGAGAGAGAGAGAGAGAGAGAGAGAGGATGTTTTAAAACTGGTGGAAAAAGAAATGCACAATTAGCTTAATAAGTATAAGGAGAGTAAGATATTCATACGTATGAAAACTAACTATAAATAATCTATTTTCATGTATAGTTCCCTAACTAATTAATTCCCCTTAATTTACAGAGACCAGTGTAATTTAATACAAGAGGATCTTAGGAACATTTATGTGTGAACATGCACTAATGAAATTCATTAATCAAAGTAAATCAAAGTAAAACTGGCGGAAAAGAAATGCAAATTAGCTATATGATGTTTGTCATCTATTTTTATGTATAGTTCCAACTAATTAATTCCCCTTAATTTACAGAGACCAATGTAATTTAATACAAGAGGATCATAGAACATCTATGTGTGAACATGCACTAAAATTCATAATTAATCAAAGTAAATATGCAAATACTATATGATGTTCGGTTCCACTTAATGAGAGAGAGAGAGAGAGAGAGAGAGAGGAGAGAGAGAGAGAGAGAGAGAGAGAGAGAGAGAGAGAGAGAGAGAGTTAAATATTATATTAGCAAAAACCAAACGAAATGTGCTCTATAAACAACAATATTTTCTAATTTAGCTCAGTGGCTTCAGCCATCCCGTTATGTAATAACAATAACTGGGAAAAAAATATTAATCAGCGGTGCCCCGTTGACAGGTGCGTAATTGTTCTATAGTTTTATATAAAAACGAATTTCATGGGTCGTCTATTTTATTGCATATTTGCATCTAATGCGCGAATAATCAATGTGCAATGCTCTCTCATTCAAAATTTAATCACATTGTTCTGCATTACGAAAATATAATATTCGGCCACCACATCACCCTCTCTGCCAGTTGGTCGAGGAATTTTTATTTTTGCTAGATTTTTCTTTTATTTAAATTTTAACAAAAACTTTTTTCTTACATTCTGTAAACGAGCTTATCTATATTTCTAAACTGTTTTTATATCTCTGAATATTTTTGACAGATTAGTACTTTTTCATTTAAATTTTGATAAATACTGTTTTTTTAAATTGCGTAAAAGTCGCTTATGTATATTTCTAAATTTTGTTTTACCATTATATAATGAACTGTATCTCCTTCAGTTTTATATGATTAGTCTTTCATTGCCAATTTTTATATAAAAAAAATTTCAATATAAGCTGATGTTTTTAGAGACTAGCTTACATGGTCTAGCCGAATAATTTCCATATGAACACCGTATCAGCAGGATAGTATCATATAATTCCTTTATTGTAATTCGACCACAGTGATCAAATTTTGACATTGTTAAACGTGATATTTTTATCTGTTTGATTTTACAGTATGAGGATTTTGATACAGCAATAATGTTTAAATATCAAATTTGTTTTTATTATGCTTTTTATCTAATATTTCGGAAATGGTTTTCACATTTGATTCAAAAGTTAAGAGGGTGGATGTTCCAACAATTGTTAAATAGCAGAAAAGCATTATTAATAAAAGCAATATTCTGATCTGGTTTGATTTTACAGTAGGAGAAATTCAATAAAACAATAAATAAATATTAAATATTTTTTTCGCTTTTTGACTAAGAAATATTAAATGGATTTCACATTTTCTTCTAAAGTTAGATGGTGGATGTTGCAAGAATTGTTATTCTAGTTTAAAAAAAAAAAGGATTTTGGAGAAAAACAAGGATATGTGGCATTTTATCCTAAGAGGAGAATGGACGTTTTCTAATGTTTTTTTTGTTTTTAAAGCTTACGTTCTCTGTTTACATGAGGTTGTTTTTGTATATATTTTTGTACATGTTTTATACATATTTTTGCATAGATGCAAAACTATGTATAAACTCAGTTATAAGTGTACGTGCTGGGAGAATTCAATATAAGGTCAGAGATCAACTTCTGAGATATTGTTCAGAGGCAGCATATATATATATATATATATATATATATATATATATATATATATATATATATATATATATATATATATATATATATATATATATAAGTGCATACACACACACACACACACACACACACACACATATATATATATATACATATATATATATATATATATATATATATATATATATATATATAAAACTTCAAGAAGTTAAAAATATTGTAAACTCAAAAAAGTACGTAGGTGATGATTCTGATAAACAAAAACAATGTCGGGATAATTTGGCAAAAATGGAAAATAGTGCTAATGATAGAATGATAATTGCATCGAAAAAATCGAGCCTAATTAGAAAAACCTTTCAACTTCTATTTTTACGCAGAGAGAGAGAGAGAGAGAGAGAGAGAGAGAGAGAGAGAGAGAGAGAGAGAGAGTTACTCTACGTGCTGGTATGAAAAACATCTTTGATTAACCCATTTTTTCTCGGTAATTCCTGAAAATTACGCTGCTATTATTTTGTCCGTATTTCTCTTGACAAATTCCAGACTCGGGATTAGGATGAATGTGTCCTGTAATTTCGTCGGGGCAATTTTAAGATGAATTTTGAAGCAGGAGAGATATAAATTCTGCGCTGAAATAATTGCTTACGCAACCTACTGCTACGACAAAAAGACGGCTTTTCGTATCTCTTCTAAGGCTTATCCTGTTGAGGTTGATTTGAATTGGCGAGCCTGGCTCGGTTCTCTTGCCTTCACACACAATCACATGCACACACAAACACGTTTGTACCGTCCAGAAAATAGCGTAACACTGTAACATTATCTTCATTACCCTATTGAGGTTGATAGGTTCCCTTAACTTCGCACACAATCACACACACAAACACACACACAAACACGTTTGTACCGTCCAGAAAATAGCACAACGCTGTAGCACTAATGTCATGCATTTTTCATTGACTTTGTCCACTTTTTCCTGCAAAGGCTTCAAAGTTTTTCAGATAATGTATTCCGACTAAATATTAAATCATAACTGATTTGATTCTGACCCAATTTCCTCTCAAGGCTCTCCCACTATATTCCGACAGGTTATGAATATTAAATATTACCCGAGTTATTGTTGCAAGTCAAGTGATCCCTAATTCAGAAGCAAATGTAATGGAAAATATCTTTCAGTCATTATATTTTATAAATGATTCTTGAGGTAGGGAAATATACAAATCCAGATTTGAATACGAAGGCATTTACTTATGCATTTGTAAGTAAATCTATACTTTTTGTCCATTACTAAAACTTTTTAACCGGTTACTGATTTCACTGAAATGGTGTTGTAAATATTCATTTATGAAATATATAACTGATGTACAAACAGCGTTGACTGACTGGCAAAGAGGATTAACATTAATTTAAAAAAAGATTAAAAATAACAACTAAAAATAAATAATAATGATAAATAGTAACGCAAGCGAACATGATAATGAATAGTTAAAAATAACCATTTTCTTTTATTTTTTAAATCTTGAGCAGCACAGCACAGCACAGCACACACGCAGCAAATAATAGATTCTTGCTTATTTCAGCGGAAAGAAAATTCCCCCAAAATGTATTGCAAAGAGCTGTGCAGTTGAAAGATGCAATAAATTTTTCAGGAGTAATTTAGGAGAGACTGCATTAAATCAGCATTAAAAAAGAACCCCAGTAAAAATGCGAACATGTTACGCCTTGTATTGCAGTCTGATCTCCGCATAAATTACGTTTGCAAGCTCGCATATAAACACACCAATACTTGTGCGCACGCGCTCACGCATATAAAGAAACAGACATTGACACTCTATCTCTCTCTCTCTCTCTCTCACACACACACACACACACATATATATTATATATATATCCACACACACACACATATATATATATATATATGTTTATATATGTATGAATTGTATAAATGTATGTATGTATGTACATGTATGTGTATATGTATATATGTATATATATATATATATATATATATACATAATAGATAGATAGACAGATAGATAGATAGATATTAAAACAAAAAATTTACATTTTCCATATCCTTACATATGAAATTACATTTCATCAACACTTAGTATTCAGCAACATAGACAAGCACATGCACAAACACACAAACAAAAACAAACACACACACACCCTAACGTCATTTACCAAATTGCGTGACCCGCTCGAGACACGGCCACAGAGTTATTCGTAAAAAAAAAAGCTGCGTATCGTTAACAAAAGAGGTAAAAAATAATACCGTATCCTTAAATACAATCTTGAGTGAGTAAAGGAGCTTCCCAAGTGGCTCGTTCTCCTTCCTATTGCCGAACTAATTACGAGATTCAACGCTGCAACCTTCCGCAACTTCCCAAGTTCCTCGCAGCAGGAGCAGCATCGCGTTTGAGGCTGAAGGGGCCCCGAGTGAAGTCTGGCCTTTTATGCATTTCGTCAAGAGGCAAAGCTACTTAACACATTCATCTCCCTCGTTAGCGTTTCAGCCTCTCTTCTCTTCTCTCTTTCTCTTTTTCAAACTCTCTCTCTCTCTCTCTATCTATCTGTCTATGCATCTTGCTTACCTCATGTCTTTAATTTATATTCCTTTCATTATAGTATTATAGTTATTCCTGGGATATATATATATATATATATATATATATATATATATATATATATATATATATATATATATACATACACATATATATATGTGTGTATGTGTGTGTATATATACAGTATATATATATATATATGTATATATATATATATATATATATATATATATATATATATATATATATATATATATATATATATATATATATATATACCGTAAGTATCTGCCTGTATGTATTCTTCTTGTGTTTCTACATGCATTTATATAATTACTTCTCAACAATGAACTGTCTCTCCTAAAGGGGAATGACTTTGACAAAAACAACACAATATTCATTACCATATTCATACTTGATCCTGCTTACTAAATTACGCAGGTGGTTTATCGACAGGAAGTCATAAATACATCCGCACAGTTTCTAGATCCTCCTCTTCTTCCTCTGTCATTTAAGAATATATAGTCAATTTAACAGCCTGTTGTCGCCACTTCTTCCCACATGACCAAACCATCTTCAAATACTCTGGTCCATCATTTCACCAGCGTTATCATTTTTACCACTTCCACTTATCTCCTAATTTCTCTGTCCATGAGTTACTCTTAAGTCACATATACAATAAAAACACTAAACTCAACAGCTTTGACAAGTTTCCCGAGTTTTTGTTAATTTTTCTCCCTTTCTTTCAAAATCCATATTTCACTTCAATAAGGGCAAGTGGGCACAACAATGCCTTCGTACATTCCAATCTCAGCACCCATAACCAATTCAAATCACTAATCAATCTTTGGCACACGCCCCGCTGACATTCTTGCTTCACCTGTTCTGAGATTCAGCTCTTTCACATCTAACCACCATTCATTTTATGTCTTTTAGAATATTTAAACGCATCAAACACTTTCGTTCTTCCCTCATCCATATTAGCCCCACTGTTCCTTTTTACTGTCACCGATCTTCTCTTTTACCACTTTCTGCAGATTCTTTACACTATCCCTAATCAAACACTGTGTTGAGCAAAGGTCGAAACTTCCAGAATCTTTTCATGCTTCATTTTCGTATCCAACAATTTTGCACCCACATATACTGTCTTATCTGACGTTTTGTGTCCTTACATCCACAAAGCTATTAAACTGTCACGGAATATAACGATGTGTCTCAGATCCCTTTCACAACAAACCTACGCCTAATCACCCTAAAACATAATTCACTTCCATCATGAAAGTCTTAGCCTTTTCTTGGTTTATGTAAACCACATGAAGGTTTTTCCCTTTACTCACAAACTTCTCACAAATATATGTAATATCTCTACAGGTATCTTAAATGCACAACTGACTGTGAAAGGCTCTTAACTGTATACAAAAAAAGGAAAGGGGAGAGGGAGGAGTGACTTACGAGGATTTACACGATTTAAAACTCGATTACCAGTGGTTCCAGGAGAGAGAGAGAGAGAGAGAGAGAGAGAGAGAGAGAGAGAGAGAGAGAGAGAGTCTTAAGATTGAAGGGTTTACTGCAATCAACTGCTGAGGAGGTCATATGACATCGCTGTTCTCCAGGTAGATGATTCGTGGTCTTTGTTTCTATTGGGTTAGTTGCAAGGAAGTCACCATTATATCCTCTTTCCACTGATTTGCTGATATGTTGACACTTTTGGCTTTGCTAATCAGTGTTGCTTCTATAATTTTTATTTTCGTGCGGGCAGCAGCTTTTCAACAAAGATTTATCATAAGTGGTCCAGTATCTTAAGTCACAAGTGCTATGGCAGTTTCTTTTGCATATTTAACTGAAGTAATGCCCACCAGAGTGTGTCTCTCGCCCTCCCTCACAACCACAGAGCCTCCGGAGTCTCCACTGCAGGCGTCTTGACTTCCGTCAGCAGTGCCTGTGCAGAGCATGTTACTGGCTCCTGTGTTCCAATAGGCTTTATGGAAGAGAGTGGCCTATTTGTCCAATGTAGATTTTTTGCACACTGTAACGGATAATATCAATGCATGTTGACAAATCCTTTTTATTTTGTCTTTGGCGCTGAGGGTAGCTCTGATGGTTTTAGGATGCGAAGATATAAGGATATTCTCTTTAGAGGAGGCTGCTGTAGATGGTATCCTTCCGGCTCCTTCAATTATTATGCGATGAGGTTGTTAGTTCCATGTACCGTTCAATTCCGGTTACCAACAACCACAGGCGTATACTCTCATGCACACAATTAACTGCTTAGGTCAACAGATATGACTTAATTTTTCCGCCTTGCTGTGCATGGTATTTTTGCATGTACGCTTGTATGCAAAGACTTTAAGTTGTATATTTTAACAAAATGATCTCCGCATAAACAAATAAATAAAGAAATAAACATATACAGTATATATACTGTATGTATGTATGTATGTATGTATGTATGTATGTATATGTATGTATATATATATATATATATATATATATATATATATATATATATATATATATATATATATATATATATATATATATATATATATATATCTTGAAGTACACCCCTGTTGCGTGACAATGAAACCTAGTCTGGATCGAAGAGAGAGCAAGCGTATTGGAAAATGTGTTGGGTGTCCGCAACACTCATAAACATTGTCAACACTTTCCCTTCGAAAAAGGTGAGCGGTTAACCATTACAAAATTTTATTTGTACTGCCACTGCGGTTTCCATTCCAGGGAAAAGGTTAATGAAAGGTTCCAGATTGTGGGAGATACTGGAAAAAAGAAACCTTTCCAGTCGTTAGAGTTAGTTAACAGAGAAACTGGATTATTGTAATTAAAACTGTAGAGGTAGTTTTGTTGAATATCAAACTGAAGGAGCAAGTTTTGGTTTTCTGTAAAAGAAAACTATTGTGCCGGCTTTGTCTGTCTGTCTGCACTTTACCCTGTCCGCACTTTTTCTGTCCCACCTCAGATCTTAAAAACTGATGAGGCTAGAGGGCTGCAAATTGCGATGTTGGTCATCCACCCTCAAATCATCAAGCATACCAAATTGCAGCCCTCTAGCATCAGTAGTTTTTATTTTATTCAATGTTAAAGTTAGCCATAATCGTGCTTCTGGCAACGATATGGGATAGGCCACCACCGGGCCATGGTTAAAGTTTCATGGGTCGCGGCTCATACAGCATTATACCGAGACAACCGAAAGACAGATCTGTTTTCAATGGCCTTGATTATACGCTGCAGCCTGCACAGAAAACTCGATTGCGCCGAAGAAACTCCGGCGCATTTTTTACTTGTTTATTTACGTGTCACGTTTATTATTTTAATGTGATCGACATGATGAAAAATCGAAAAAAAAACTGAAAATAATATTATGAAATTCGACAGTCTGCAAGCGAAAAAATATCGACGAAAGAAATAAATAGAAAATAGAGGAAATAATAACACAATAATGATAACAGCAAATAGAATGAATGAAAAAATGCACTTGATTATTTCGAAATTAACCAACGAAATTCAACATAAAATGACAAACAATAGAACATAAAGATATGAAAGTCATCTTCCATGACATTTAAATGTAAAGTGGCTCGCAGGAATGTTTAATAAATAGTAAAAGCAGATATTTTCAGCAACCACTTAAAGTTTTCAAAACGAAATAATAAGCAACAAGCTCTGGACATCATGGCTGTATAAATGCCACTTGTTCAAAAGGAAAAAAAGAAAAAAAAACTTTCATTATTGCCAAATGAATGAGGCATCAACAGAGAGGTCATTTTACATTTATTACTGAATATCTGTGGCATTATAAGGAGAAATTTAGCGTATTACTTAAAAGATGCATGCTTGGGGAGTAATGCGTGTTATGCTTGTATCAGGAATGCATTATTCCATTTAACTTGTATGTGTGAGTG
This sequence comes from Macrobrachium rosenbergii, assembly GCF_040412425.1. Lineage (NCBI taxonomy): Eukaryota > Metazoa > Arthropoda > Malacostraca > Decapoda > Palaemonidae > Macrobrachium > Macrobrachium rosenbergii. The sequence continues at coordinate 19,579,571 of NC_089799.1, forward strand.
CGCTGTACCTCGAGATAATACCGAGTTTAGCTTGCTATCCATTTGGTAATGCACAGGGGAATATTCTTTAGAATAATAAAATACTGTTATAAATGGAAATGGGTATATTAATATCATATCGGATCATCGTGGTTGGAGAGAGAGAGAGAGAGAGAGAGAGAGAGAGAGAGAGAGAGAGAGAGAGAGAGAGAGAGAGAGAGAGAGAGAGAGAGAGTTGATATAGTGTGAGGGGGGAATTACAATTTTTGCTTTCAACATCTATTTTTATTTTTTTTATATTAAATAAGATGTATAACATGATGTATTGCGTACTACACATATTTTGTTATAACGCGCTGAGCATCACAGTGTGTCATATACTGTATATCACTAGGTGGGCTCAGGGGACAAATCTCATTATTCCTAAATAATAAAAAGGAGACACTACTAAAAATAACACAGTTTATCATATATATATATATATATATATATATATATATATATATATATATATATATATATATATATATATATATATATATATACATATATATATATGTACATGTATATATACACATATATATATATATATATATATATATATATATATATATATATATATATATATATATATATATATATATATATTATATATATATATATATATATATCTATATATATATATCTTATAGTAATATATATATATATATATATATATATATATATATATATATGTATACTGTACTGTGCTGTTTTCAGGATTGTGTTATTTATTATTCTGGACTAATTTCACTTGTCCACAGACCCTGCCTGGCGATATAAACATACCTACATGCCTACCTACAAACACACATACAAACATACAACTACGTCACTATGACAAATCCACTCGGCAGCAGACGCCAAAACCGAATTCAACGAGGAAAACTAGAACAAAGAAACTCTCTCGTAGGGGAAGTGGCTTTCGCCTCCCAGAAGTTGTAATAAATAGAATAAGTAAAACAAATGGAAGCAGGAAGCCGAGCAATCTAATGCCATTTCCTCCGAGGAAGCTTCTCGTCCGAGAGAGCCTCCTCCGTAACCGGTAAGGGAATATATAGAAAGGGGAAAAATGATATTTACCAAGAACTGTCATCTAAACAAGGATTGCGTAAGGAGCTCGTCAGTGACTCTTGACCTTCTTATGGGAAAAGAACATCATCTGAAAGCTGTGCAATGTGCGTTTCTTTTATTTAGTTCGTGGAATATATATATATATATATATATATATATATATATATATATATATATATATATATATATATATATATATATATATATATACATATATACATATATATACATATATATATATATATATATATATATATATATATATATATATATATATATATATATATATATATATATATATATATATATATATATATATATATATATATATATATATATATATATATATATTGCAGGTAAGGGGGAATAAGAATGACAAGAATATACCAGCTTCATCGTTCATCTTCAGTAAAGAAAATATATTTTGTGTATACTTCGTATTTCGTATTAAGTCTTTCTATTAGCGTTACTCACATTGTTAATTGTTAGCGCTTTAAAAATATTGAGAAGAACCACTTTAGTTACGCCTGTGTTTTTAGGAATAAATTATGGACAATGGGTGTATATATATATATATATATATATATATATATATATATATATATATATATATATATATATATATATATATATATATATATATATATATATATATATATATATATATATATATATATATATATATATATATATATATAGAAATATATATATATCAGGAAAGTAAGAAAGTAAAAGAATATAAGAGTTCCATCCTTCATCTCTAGCACAGAAAATATATTTTAAGTTTATCACAAAATTTACATTAGATCTTGCTGTTCACCTTCATTCACATTTTTAACTGTCAGCATTTTAATGATACTGAAAACAGATATTTCACTTTCGCTTTTATTTCCAGGAATAAGCACGGTTATCAATTCATCCTGCAAATAAACAAAGCATATTATATATATATATATATATATATATATATATATATATATATATATATATATATATATATATATATATATATATATATATATATATATATATATATATATATATATATATATATATATATATATATATATATATATATATATATATATATATATATATATATATATAGAATCTAAAGGTCACTTTACCATTTACATAAGGAATAGTGATAACTACAATGCCCTCCTGACTTCACAATTTCTTCACTCTTTTAGATGCGCTTGTCAATGCGGAGCCTCAGATCCGAATGAAGAACCAAATGATGAAATTCTGATGTCCTTAGCAGGATTCGAAACCGCATATACCGAATGCGGGTTCGAATCCTGCCACGGGTGTCAGAATTTCTTCATTTGGTTCACTTGGATCTTAAGGCTTTGTGGTGACAGGCGTATCCAAAAAGTGTGACGAAATCGATAAAAAAATGTCATTAAAGTGATTAAAATTACATAAAGCAAATAGCATTATTTATCAACATATTACAATTTCCTTTATACAGAGAAATATTGACAATGATGATAGAATTACAGAAAAATTACAGAAAAATTATCAGTTATTTTTAATATATATATATATATATATATATATATATATATATATATATATATATATATATATATATATATATATCTTTTCTAACATATACTGTGACATATTCATTCACAAATATTAAGCTACAAATGTCGTTTAATATCCAATTCACTCTACATCGGAATAACATGTGTCGGGGGGGATCATAATTTATAAGCGCTTATATAAACATT
>NC_089799.1:19592401-19594901 GCF_040412425.1 Macrobrachium rosenbergii
TCATGAGAGACGTAGAGAAGAAGACCCAGAAAGTGCCAGGGAGATGGAGAGGAAGAATTATTATTGAAGCGGATCTGCTGATATACCTGAAACCCAGGAGTATACTGCACGATTGGTATGAATAGTGCAGCTTGTGTAAAGCCTCTGAGCTAGGGCATGAAGCCGTCATGGCGACTAATACAGCTAGATGATTTATACCGTTCCCTTTAATTACTTGAGACGTTTTTGACTTTGGAATTCACTTGCACGAATACATACACTCTTGCTCCATATCCCAGTCCCTTTGCTTCATCTCCCCCTCTGAGGAAAAATCCCACTCTTGCTCTCTTCACGCACGAATAAAGTCAGTATATACAAACGATAACAAGTAAATAATGCGCCGAAGTTACTTCGGTGCAATCGAGTTTTCTGTACAACGTATAATCAAGTCCGCCGAAAACAGATACATCCTTCGGTGGTCTCGGTATAATGCTGTATGAGCCGCGGCCCATGAAACTTTAACTACGGCTCGGTGATGGCCTGTTGTATATCGTTGCCAGACACACGATTATGGCCGACTTTAATCTTAAATAAAATAAAAAAAACTACTGAGGCTAGAGGGTTGCAATGTGGTACGTTTGATGATTGAAGGGTGGGTGATCAACATAGCAATTTGCAGCCCTCTAGCCTCAGTAGTTTTTAAGATCTAAGGTGGGGCAGAAAAAGTGCGGACGGACAGACAAAGCCGGCACAATAGTTTTCTTTACAAATTGTCTATGAACTCGGAGAGCTGGATATTTGTGCACTGATGACATATACTTGGAATCAATTCGTTAGATCGAAAGACTTACGGTTTTTATAAATATCCTTTCATGGCAGGATATATCCCGATAGCCTTGAAAGGTCAGGTAAAGTCCAACTGTTAGTGTGCTAAGTCTAACTTGTACAACGTCCAAATGATGACAAATTACTTTGTTTTTTGGCCTTATATCAAAATGAATTCTTCAGTCAATAGATATTCTGGGAAAACTATACAAATATTTATATATTTACACGTAAAGAGAACCAAAATCCCAAAATGTTTTCTACTTCTAGTGTCTTTGGCTCCAATCTCTCTTTATTACGAAGCCTTGTGCTTGCTTTCTTCCTGCGTTACTTCGCATTACGTTTCCGATTTGCAGTTTCATTTGCTCCACGCAATCCCGGGAGGGTGACTGATCTCCAGAGAAGTGGAGCTCTGTAACCTTACCCTGGTTTTTTTATTACAAATTTTAAAACGGTCTTTTAACACTGGATAAAAGTATGCTAAAATAAGAATAGTATTGCCTAAAAGGGCCAAGGAATGTTGAATAATAAAAATCCACACACACACACAAACACACACACACATATATATATATATATATATATATATATATATATATATATATATATATATATATATATATATATATATATATATATATATATATATATATATATATATATATATATATATATATATATATATATATATATATATATAAATATATGACATTTTTATCACACCGTGATTTATATACAATCATGAAGTTATAATGTCGCTTAATATCAAATCCACGCTACTCGGGAATACCCCGATGGGGAATTATCACCGAAGGGGAATTTATATGATAAATGGACGGGCACTGCCGAGTCTCGATCCCACGACACAGACGCGCCATCCAGCAACTCCAGTCGACGTTACCACTGATTCCCATCGAGGATATTCCTGAGGTAGCGTGGATTTGATATTAAGCGACATTAGTAACTTCATATATATATATATATATATATATATATATATATATATATATATATATATATATATATATATATATATATATATACATATATATACATATATATATTATTATATATATATATATATATATATATATATATATATATATATATATATATATATATATATATATATATATATATATATATTGCTTGAATTTTGAAATGAAATTGTTTAATAGGTGTTGGAAACCTGTTAAGGTTGTTGGTGATGAGCGTATTCGTAAATATGCATGGGTTTGTTTGCATAGTTAACGACAGTGGTTAACGAGCATTTTTCCTTTTCATGAGCTGTCATCGTAAGTAGTCTACGGATGACAGAGAGAGAGAGTCGACGTCTGGTCTTCGGTTGGTATTGAGTTCAAGAGGTAGGGGAGCTAATTCCTGCCTGTTTACTGAAGAACACCTCCAATGTGCCTGTGAGATTCTACGGTCGCCCTGGGTTTCGGGGATTGGTAGTCGCCGTTGGAAGCTTTTATGTTTGGCACTGGTTATAGGAGGTGGTGGGTGCCAGCGGTTCTGGCACAGGTCATTTTGGGAACCGAAGATTTGAAGATATTCAACACATTCGCCTAACTGATACATCAGACTCGCATTATTTCATTATCATCGTCGCCCAGGGTCATCGAGGTTTGGTTTATTGGACCTCATTCCAGGTTAACATCTACAATTATTCGTCTTTTCATCATTCTGACCATCT
>NC_089799.1:19604901-19617401 GCF_040412425.1 Macrobrachium rosenbergii
CTTAAAACAAACAGCAATCATTCATTGTATCCTTCTGATGCATTCAGAGTTAATAACAATAACTGAAATGAGATACTCCTAAAAGATGACCAGATTATAAATAGGTATTACAGATTCAAAAAAGGTTTATAAGAAGGTATTACGTATTATAATGAGTTACTAAGTGGGCGTTATATATTCAAAAAAGCCTTTAAGTAGTACAGATTGAAAAATATTCAAAAACGACAACAGAGAGAGAGAGAGAGAGAGAGAGAGAGAGAGAGAGAGAGAGAGAGAGAGAGAGAGAGAGAGAGAGAGTTACTAATTCGGCGTTACTTATTCAAAATAAGTCTATAAGTGAAGATTGAAAATATTCAAAGAGAGAGAGAGAGAGAGAGAGAGAGAGAGAGAGAGAGAGAGAGAGAGAGAGAGAGAGAGAGAGAGAGAATTACAAGGTGGGCGTTATGTTCAAAAATAGGCTGTAATGAGTAAAGATTAAAAGCTATTCAAACTGCAAACAGAGAGAGAGAGAGAGAGAGAGAGAGAGAGAGAGAGAGAGAGAGAGAGAGAGAGAGAATATTTGACGTACTTAAGAAATTTGTACATCTCCAGCGTCGATCAGAACAACAAAATCATATTTTTGAGAGAGAGAGAGAGAGAGAGAGAGAGAGAGAGAGAGAGAGAGAGAGAGAGAGAGAGAGAGAGAGAGAGAGAGAGAGAGAGCATATTTGACGTACTGAAGAATAACGTTTTTGAGAGAGCGAGAGAGAGAGAGAGAGAGAGAGAGAGAGAGAGAGAGAGAGAGAGAGAGAGAGAGAGAGAGAGAGAGAGAGCATATTTGACGTACTTAAGAATCTTGTAGATCTCCAGCGTCGATTGTGAACAACAAAAATCGTATTTGCATTTCAATGACGGTCCTGATTGCGTAAGAAATAACATTTGACTTACGCAAACATCTGCAAAATCATTCCTGCTGAGGCTTCCGGATGAGAAATGAAATTGGATTGCACTGTGAATCAAGTAAGAACAGGAGAAAAGTAAAGGAGCAGAGGAGGAAGGTAAAGGAGTAGAAGAGGAAGATAAAGGAACAGAGAAGAAAGGTAAAGGAGCAGAGGAGGAATGTAAAGGAGCGGTGGAGAAAGGTAAAGGAGCAGAGGAAGAATGTAAAGGAGCGGTGGAGACATGTAAAGGAGCAGAGGAGGAATGTAAAGGAGCAGAGGCGAAAGGTAAAGGAGCAGAAGAGAAAGGTAAAGGAGCAGAAGAGAAAGGTAAAGAGCAGAGAAGAAAGGTAAAGGAGCAGAAGAGAAAGGTAAAGAGCAGAGAAGAACGGTAAAGCAGAAGAAAAGAAGGAAGAGATTCAGGGAATAATGGAGAATAAGAGTGGAAGGTGAAAAGATAATGATACACTTTTACGACGTGGCGAGGCGAATAAAGGTGTGATGGTGGCAGTGAAAATAAATAAACATCATGGCAAGGTTAAAATGAAAATAAAAATCAGCAACAGAAAATGAAACCTTACTAATACACATTTATGAAGTGACGAGGTGAATAAAAGTGTGAAAGGAAGAACGCAAAATGAAACAATAACATCATACATTTGTGACGTGGCGAGGCGAATAAAGGTGTGAGAGTGGCAGTGAAAATAAAGAAGCGAAAGAAAGCAGCAATGCAACATGAAACAATAATAACAAACATTTATGGCGTGGCGAGGCGAATAAAGGCGGGATAGTCGGAGTAAAAATAACAAACGCCACGACAAGATTAAAATGAAAGAAAGCAGCATCGCAAAATAAAACGACAATAATACACATTTACGAATTGACAAGGCTAATAAAGGTGTAACAGTGGCAGTGAAAGAAAAAAAAATTAAACTTCATGGCAAGAGTAAAATGAAAGAAAGAGGCAACGTAAAATGAAACAATAATAATACATATTTATAAAGTGGCGAGGCGAATAAACGTGTGGTAGTTACAGAGAAAATAATAAACGTCATGACAAGACTACCTACGGAGAAAACCAGCAACGCAAAATATGTAAAGTACTAAACCACATTTATAAAGTGGCCTGACGAATAAAGGTGTGATAGTGGAAGTGAAAATAAAGATTTTCACACGAAATTGTAACGAAGAACGAAAGAAAGCAGCAACAAAAAATGAAACAACAATAATGCATATTTATGAAGTGACGAGTCCATAAAGGTGTGGCAGTAACAGTGAAAATAATGAACGTCAAGACCAGATTAAAACGAAGGATAACACATTTATGACGTGACGAGATGAATAAAGGTGTGACAGTGGCGGTGAAAATAAACGAAAGTTAGCAATAACAAAAGTGAAACAACAACAATACACGTTTATGACGTGACGAGACGAATAAAGGTGTGACAGTGGCAAGGAAAATAAATGAACGAAGATTAGCAACAATGCAAAGTGAAACAACAATAATACACATTTATGACGTGACGAGGCGAATAAAAGTGTGCCAGTGACATTGAAAATAATAAACGTCAAGGCAAGATTAAAATGAAAGAAAGCAGCACAAAGTGAAACGTTAATAATACACATTTATAACTTGGGACGAATCAAGGTGTGATAGTGGCATTGAAAACAGATAAACGAAAGTTAGCAACAAGCGAAGTGAAGCAATAATAATACACATTTATGACCTGACGAGGCGAATAAAAGTGAGACAGTGACAATGAAAATAATAAACGTCATGACGAGATTAAAATGCAAGAAAGCGGCAACACAAAATGAAACAATAAATACACATTTATTACGTGACGGGGCGAATATATGTGTGATAGGGATAGTGAAAATAAATACACGAAAGTTAGAAAGAACGCAAAGTGAAACAACAATAACAAACATTTATGACGTAAAGAGGACAATAAAGGTGTGCCAGTGGCCGTGAAAATAAACAGAAGTTAGTAACAACGCAATGAAAAAATAATAATGCACATTTATGAAGTGGCGAGGCGAATAAAGGTAGGATGGTGGCAGTGAATATAATAATTGTCATGAAAAGGTTAAAACGAAAGAAATGAAACGATAATAATACACATTTATATCGTGATCAAGCGAATAAAGATATGATAGTGACTGGAAAAAGAAAGAAAGCACCAACGTAAAATGAAACAAAAATAACACATTTATGACTCAGCGAGGCGAATAAAGGTGTGATAGTGACTGAAAAAATAAAGAAAGCAGCAACGCAAAATGAAACGATAATGGTACACATTTATAACGTGGCCAGGCGAATAAAGATGTGATAGTGACTGAAAAAATTAAGAAAGTACCAACGCAAAATGAAACAATAAAAACACACATTTACGACTTGGCGAGGCGAAGAAAGGTGTGATAGTGACAGTGACGAGATTAAAATGAAAGAAAACCAAGTGGAACCTGCAACGTAAAAGAGCTGCAAGCCTTATGTCTAAAAGTTGTAACTTCAGAAGCAAACGGCGCAGTGGTTCAGGAGACAAAAAGTAACGCAGAAGAATTAAAGATAAAATGGAGGAGAATGAAGAGATTTGTGCGTGTCTCTTTGGGGGCTGGAGAGAGGGAGTAAAGAATGTGTAGAGCTCTAAAAATCAGACGAAGAAAATAGAAGGGGTTAAAGGGATGGAGAAAGGATGGATGGGGACCATTATCTGTAGACCGCGAGGAGGGACGAGGGAAGAGAAAGAGACAGAAGGAAGGAAGGAAGGAAGGAAGGAAGGAAGGGAGAGAGAGAGAGAGAGAGAGAGAGAGAGAGAGAGAAGAAGGAAGGAAGGAAGAGAGAGAGAGAGAGAGAGAGAGAGAGAGAGAGAGAGAGAGAGAAGAGAGAGAGAGAGAGAGAGAGAAAGGAGGAACAACGAGAGAGAGAGAGAGAAGGAAGGAAGGAAGAAGAAGGAAGGAAGGAAGTAAGGATGAAGGAAGGAGAGAGAAGGAAGGGAGGGAAAGAGAGAGAGAGAGAACAGAGAGAAGGTGGATGGTGATGAAAACAGGAAGGAAGGAGAGAGAGAGAGAGAGAGAGAGAGAGAGAGAGAGAGAGAGAAGGAAGGAAGGAACAGAGAGAGAGAGAGAGAAGGAAGGAAGGAAGGAAGGAAAGAGAGAGAGAGAACAGAGAGAGAGAGAGAGAGAGAGAGAGAGAGAGAGAGAAGGAAGGAAGGAACAGAGAGAGAGAGAGAGAGAGAAGGAAGGAAGGAAGGAACAGAGAGAGAGAGAGAGAGAAGGAAGGAAGGAAGGAACAGAGAGAGAGAGAGAGAGAGAGAAGGAAGGAAGGAAGAGAGAGAGAGAGAGAGAGAGAGAGAGAGAGAGAGAAAAGGAAGGAAGGAACAGAGAGAGAGAGAGAGAAGGAAGGAAGGAAGGAAGGAAGAGAAGAGAGAGAGAGAGAGAGAGAGAGGAAGGAAGGAAGAGAGAGAGAGAGAGAGAGAGAGAGAGAGAGAGAGAGAGAGAGAGAGAGAGAAGGAAGGAACAGGAAGAGAGAGAGAGAGAGAGAGGAAGGAAGGAAGGAAGGAACAGAGAGAGAGAGAGAAAGGAAGGAAGGGAACAGAGAGAGAGAGAGAGAGAGAGAGAGAGAGAGAGAGAGGAAGGAACAGAGAGAGAGAGAGAGAGAGATTAACAAAAAGAAAACAGCAGGACAACGGAGGGAGAGATAATTCTGATAGTATTGGCAAGGTTGGGAAAAATGGTAAAGAAGTGAAAGGGGTTAAAGAGAGGAAGAGAGGGGAGAAACTGAGAGAGAGAGAGAGAGAGAGAGAGAGAGAGAGAGAGAGAGAGAGAGAGAGAGAGAGAGATGAAAATAAAAATGACTGAATGGATTCAAATAAAAGCAATATAAAGGTTAGTGGTGTGAAAATGGAACAAAAGAGTACGCAAAATATCGTACGCAGTGCTGAGAATAGAAGGGAGGGGAGGAACTATAAACGAAATGTTCGCAGTACGGAATAGGCATAATGAAAACAAACAAACAAAAATGATGAACATTAGAGCTTTGAAATACAGAAAAAGAAACAATATGTATAATGGTGTGATGACTGGAAATGCAGAAAAAGAAAGAGAACTTCGAAAATAAGCGAAAAAATGTAAGTGCTCTCATAAAGGGATAAAGAGAGGGATAAACACAAAGAAATCCCACATAAAAAACAAATACGCTACATTAAGCGAGAGAAATGAATGTCAAAATATCAACATCAAATATTAATAAGAAACCAAACATTGATACAAAAACCAAGAGTTCTTTTACTGAAACGAAAGAGGTTTGGCACATGAAATGCTTGTATTATTCATGAGGATAAATGTAACCCTTATCCAAAATTAACGAATTTCGATACCCAGAGAGAGAGAGAGAGAGAGAGAGAGAGAGAGAGAGAGAGAGAGAGAGAGAGAGAGAGAGAGAGAGAGAGAGAGAGAGAGAGAGAGAGGCTGTATATGGAAATGGATGATATGGCGATTTCAACTCTAGAGATTTTAGTCTTTGGTAAGCAAATATGCATGGCTAAGGAAATGCTATATACTTGCCTTCCTTTATCTATGAAATGTAAAAATAACTATTTTCTGCACTCTTAAGATCTCTTAAGAACCAAATGGTCTTATGAAAACAAACCAGAGTAACCTAGTGCATGAACACAGTTAAATGTCAAAACATCGGTTACATTGAAGAAATCATGGGAAAGAATCTCTTAATTTCTTGTAAGACCGACACTACTGTTCTCATACAAGAATCTCTATTTTTGTCGGAGATTGATTCCAGTGTTCTCATAGAAAAATCTCTATTTTTTTGGTTGAGAATGATCCCAGCGTTCTAATACAAGAATCGCTATTTTTATTTGAGAATGATCCCAGTGTTCTAATACATGAATCTCTGTTTTTATTTGAGATTGACCCCAGTTTTCTCATGCAAGAATCTCTATTTTTGTTTGAGATTGATCCAAGTTTCCTATACAAGAATCTCTATTTTTGTTTGAGACTGATTCCAGTGTTCTCAGACAATAATCTCTATTTTTGTTTTAGACTGAATCCAGTATTCTCATTCAAGAATCTTTCGATCCCAGTGTTCTCATACAAGAGTCTCGTGATTAGAAAGAACAACAGGAGTAGTTCTTGGGTAAACAGCAGACACGACAGAACGGCCACACGATGTCTTGCAATATTTCGTAAATGGGAAAGAATGAGTTTTTCTACCAACAGTCAACACTTAACAGCCCTGAGCCATAGAACTAATTTGCCACTGAAATCAGTGATAAAGAAGGCCGTCTTGTGCAAGGGAGGAGATTTGGGAAGGCGTCTGCAGGCAAGAAGTCACATAACGAGAAGTGAAGGGGGGGGGGAGGCTTCTCTTTAGCCCAGTGGTTCTTAACCTCTTTATTACCACGCCCCCCTTGCATCTATGAGTAAAATTCCCTCCCAGATTTAAAGGAAAATGAAAAGAGAGAGAGAGAGAGAGAGAGAGAGAGAGAGAGAGAGAGAAGGGGTTTCGAGGGATAGGGAGGGAGATACATAATTACAAAACATGGTAAGCCCAACGGGTCTAACTAGAGTAGCAGACTCAGGACCTGTAGGAAACTGACGTTATAAGGCGATACTTTTACATTTTTTCATAAACTTCTGAATTTTAACTCCTCACTCTTGTTAAGTGAATAACGAATATAATTAGAGAATTTTAAATTTTTCCCTAGGGCTCGTGCCTCCCCTGGAAATGGCTGACGCCCCCACAGGGGGCGGCCTCCCCCTCCCTCCCCCCGGTTAAGAACCACTGCTTCAGCCCCAAACTTACAGGGAAGATGAGAAAATGAGGAAACGGCCTCTTCCGCTGATCGCAAGGAAGAAAGCTGGACATTTTAGCCAGATTTATATTGACAGACATAGGGGACAATATGTTGTCTATGTTGCGGTAGATCTCCACGTATTCTTATAACAATAAATAATATAGGATATCATTTTCCTTTGTAACGTGGGAACCAAACAGAAGCCTTCCTCAATTTATAAACAGAACTAAAGAGAAATTGTTTGGCTATTTTTGGCCGATTTATAGCAAAGACAATTTATCTAACAAAGAAAATTTACTCAGCTCCTCATATGAAAGATATCGACCCCATGGCGAAAGGAGACAACATAAAAAATGAGAACATCAACCATGCCTCTCTCTATCAGGAGATCATTCATACAACTTATAATGAGAGACATCAGCCCCTTTATAACAAGAGATAAACAGCCCTTTTATAACAAGAGATAATATCAGACATCTTCGTCCCCTTATAAGGGGAGATAATATCGGTTGTCTCTGCCCCTTGTAACGAGCTTTCAGCGTGAAATGTGAGAAACTATTAGAGCCCGCAGCCTAAGGGCCAGAATTGGAGGTACGTATAGAGGTTAAAGGAGACAGAAAAAAAAAAAAAAACATATTTCGACACGAGAAAGGGCGAGGCGAGATCACCTGCCGTCACATTCCTCGGGATCAACCATTAAATGGGAGAATGGAAGGTCCGGGAAATTAGATGCTCATTATGTCACCTCTTGGTGATACTTGCGAGAGAGAGAGAGAGAGAGAGAGAGAGAGAGAGAGAGAGAGAGAGAGAGAGAATGTCGAGGATGGGTGATGATGCTTGCAAGAAAGGAAGGGGAGAGAGAGAGAGAGAGAGAGAGAGAGAGAGAGAGAGAGAGAGAGAGAGAGAGAGAGAGAGATAATGACGAGGATGAGTGATGATGCTTGCATGAAAATACGGAAGGAGGAGGAGGAGGAGGAGGAGGAGGAGGAGAGAGAGAGAGAGAGAGAGAGAGAGAGAGAGAGAGAGAGAGAGAGAGAGAGGGTGAGTGGTGATGCTTGCAAGGGAGAGAGAGAGAGAGAGAGAGAGAGAGAGAGAGAGAGAGAGAGAGAATGAGTGGTGAGAGCTTGATGCTTGAGAGAGAGAGAGAGAGAGAGAAATGACGAGGGTGAGTGGTGATGCTTGCAAGGGAGAGAGAGAGAGAGAGAGAGAGAGAGAGAGAGATATCGAGGGTGAAAGGAATGCAATCTGAGGAGACGAAGCATTAGCAGTGCATGATAGGGAAGGGAAACATCTTGTAATTAAATGATGCGAAGAAGATGTGGAAGGAAGGAGTCGAGATTAAACGCCTGTCAAAAGTTGATGGTGATTAAGACGATGGGAATCTGGGAGAGAAAAAAAATGAAAACCTCATTACCTAAAAAGCTGATGATGAGAAAGTTAATGATAAAGATGGGATGAGGTGAATTCGAAAAGAAGAAACAAATAAAAAAAAACATATTGCAGGGGTAATAACATTGAGATGTGAGAATATTAAGCAAAACATGACATGGCATGGATCACATCGTGACAGGGAAATGGGGAAGAAGCGAAAAAATGATATGTAATGGATAACTTCGAAATAGGGAAATAGGGAAAAAAGGAAAGGACATGAAATGGAAAACATCGAAATAGGAAAGTGGGGGAAAAATAAACAAATGACATGAAATGGATAACATCGAATAGAGAAATGGGGAAAAACACACAAAAAAAAAAAATTACGTGAAATGGATAACATCGAACAGGGAAATACGGAAAAAACAAAAAAAAAGACATGAAATGGTTAACATCGAAAGAGGATTATTGGGAAAAACTAAAAAATCACGTGAAATAGATATCGAAATAAGGAATGGGAAAAAACTAAAAAAAGTCATGATATGGTTAAGATCGAAATAAGAAAGTGGATAAATACTGAAAATTACATGAAATGGATAACATCGAAATACGGAAATGGAGATAAAACTAAAAAAAAAGTTATGAAATAGATAACATCAAATAGGGAAATGGGGAAATCTAAAAAAATTACATGACATGGATAACATCGAAATAGGGAAATGGGGAAAAACTAAAAAATTACAGGGAATGGATAACATCAAATAGGGAAATGAGTAAAAACTAAAAAATTACATGAAATGGATAACATCGAAATGGGAAAATGGGAAAAAAAATTACATGAAATGGATAACATCGAAATAGGGAGATGGGAAAAAACTAAAACATGACATGAAACGGATAACATCGAAATAGGGAAATGGCAAAAAACTAAAAAAAAATTACATGAAATGGATAACATGGAAATAGGGAAATGGGAAAAAACAAAAAATACATGAAATGGATAACACCGAAATAGGGAAATTGGGATTATTTTTAAAAATCACAGAAGAAAGAAAACATATAAACAGGGAAATGGGGAAAGAACATAAACTGGATAATATCGAAATAGGGAAATGGGGAAAAAACACTGAAAAATTACGAGATAGAAAATATCGAAATAATTGGGAATACTAAAAAAAAAGTGGCACGAAATGTATAACAATGAAACAGATAATTGGGGGAAAATCCCCCCAAAAATTACAACATCGAAATATGGAAATGGGGAAAGACTATAACAATGGCGTAAAATGAATAACATCGAAACAGGAAAATAGAGAAAAAGTAAAGGGTCATTATCAAAGAGGAGCATGACTTTCATTATGAGCGAGAGCAAGAAAGAAAGAAAGAAAGAAAACTGAAATGCCGGAGAGAAGAGCACCCAGGAAATTAGAGGACACCCAAGGAGAGACAAGGAGAGACAGTCTCAAATTTGTTTTCTGTAATATTGCAGAACAAAGGAGGAGGAGGAGGAGGAGGAAGAAGGAAGAAATGGAGGAAAGAGAGATGACATCTAGAATCTGTAACAGAAATGTAAAAAAAGAAGATGGAGGAGGAGGAGGAGGAGGAGGAGGAGGAGGAGGAGGAGGAGGAGGAGGAGGAGGAGGAAGAAATGGAGGTAAGAGAGATGACATATAGAAATAACCAATTAGAATCTGTAACAGAAATGGAAATAAAGAAGATAAAGGAGGAGGAGGAAGAAGAAGAAATGGAGGACAAAGAGGTGACATATAGAAAAAAAAGGGGTGACATACAGAAAAAAAAACAATCAGAATCTGTTACAGAAATCGAGAAAAAGAAGATAAAGGAGGAGGAGAAAGAGGAGGAGGAGGAGGACGAAAAGGGGGAAAAATAGGAGATCAGAGACGGAAATAAACAATTAGCAACTGCAACAGAAATGAAGAAAAACTACGGAATGGGACGAATAAATATTCAAACTCGCAAGGGGGAACAAAGACATATAATAGGAGTGTACAACGAAAAAGAAAACAAGGATAATAAGAGAGGAAATGAGTTAAACCAAAAGACGAAGAATTATCTAGATTTCGAAAGAGAATGAAGAAATGAAAAATTGCCAAAAAACACATTAGCCAAGGACTTGAGAGAGAGAGAGAGAGAGAGAGAGAGAGAGAGAGAGAGAGAGAGAAGAGAGAGAGAGAGAGAGAGCGCAGAGGGCAGGCAAAGGGAGATCTAGAGGAAAGGGGTCTGTTATTCCAGGCAAGAAAAAATTAAGAAATTGAAACAAGGAGATTCCGGATTGCAGAGACTTAAAAAAAAGGAAGAATTAGATGACTACTTGAAGGACAGGAAGGAACTGGGAATAGAGGAAGGATGTGGGAATGGAGGAAGGATGTGAGAACGGAGGAAGGATGTGTGAATGGAGGAAAGATGTGGGAATGGAAGAAGGATGTGGGAATGGAGGAAGGATGTGGGAATACATGAAGTATGTGGGAATGGAGGAAGGATGTGGGAATGCAGGAAGGATGTGGGAATAGAGGAAGGATGTGGGAATGGAAGAAGGATGTAAGAATAGAGGAAGGATGTGGGGATGGAGGAAGGATGTGGGAATACATGAAGTATGTGGGAATACATGAAGTATGTGGGAATAGAGGGAGGATGTGGGAATACAGGAAGGATGTGGAAATGGAAGAAGGATGTAGGAATGGAGGAAGGATGTGGGAATACAGGAAGGATGTGGGAATGGAAGAAGGATGTGGGAATGGAGGAAGGATGTGGGAATGGAGGAAGGATGTGAGACTGGAGGAAGTATGTGGGAATAGAGGAAGGATGTGGGAATGGAGGAAGGAGGTGGGAATGGAAGAAGGATGTGGGAACAGAGGAAGGAGGTGGGAATAGAGGAGGGATCTGGGAATAAAGGAAGGATGTGGGAATGGAGGAAGGATGTGGGAATGGAGGAAGGATGTGGGAATAGAGGAAGGATTGGGCCGTGACGTCAAAAGGTGAAAACAACGAAGTGAGGAACTGAAGGTCTTTGCCGTACGTGTCAGACTTGATAAGACGTTGGTTAGTTAGGCTTAAAGGTGGCGAATGAGAAAGCTTCGGAAAATAAGCCTTGATAAGGCCAGGCACGGAGGATAAGGAATAAGGAAGGATAAATTCCATAAATGTTTACCACGGGGGTCCATCGATCGAGAGAAAAAGGAAGTGAAAGAAATTAAATGGTTGTTTTTTGTGGATGTGGAAAAGAAAAATATCTTTGAAAGCCAATTAACGGCTGTGAAATATATTACAAAAGGATAAAACTGTAGAGCTATGAATTGTACATAATTAATGATAAGACAAAAAAAAAAAATACGCAAAGAAAACCATGGCACTAAATCAACGGCATCGAAATGGAGGAGCATAAATCATTTCGCTATAATCAGAGAAGTTAACACAAGAATGATTAAGCCAAATTTATTCAACTAACTCCTTAATGATTTGAACCTTGTCACACAGTAGACTTGGTACTCATATGAGAGAGAGAGAGAGAGAGAGAGAGAGAGAGAGAGAGAGAGAGAGAGAGAGAGAGAGAGAGAGAGAGAGAGAGAGAGAGATTTATGCTGTACCTCAGTAATATGCATTTGCCCACACAAACCAGAGGAAATCGAAGCCATAGCAGGAAACGGTGGAAGAAAAGCACCTGGAAAATGCACCAAGAGAAGGAAAGCCAAGCCCAAGAGCAAATAAAGCGAAACCCCGAGAGAATTAAGAAAGTTCGCTGCAGTAGGTTTCGGGTTATTTAAAGGGAAAAGCAAGATCTGGTTATTCATGAGAAGACCAGAAGGAGGGAGTAGGAAGAAGAAGAAAGGTTTCCCTCCAGTACGATGTAGGATTTGCAGGAAGAAGAAGAAGAAGAAGAAGAAGAAGAAGAAGAAGAAGAAGAAGAAGAAGAAGAGGAAAGCGGAATCTTCTTAACAGAAAGGAAAAGGTTGGAGTCATGATTATCTTTCAAGAGGGGTGAGGAAAAGGAGGATGGTATGGTACAGGTCGTGAACGAATATGTTCAGAGCAAAAGCAAAGAGAGAGAGAGAGAGAGAGAGAGAGAGAGAGAGAGAGAGAGAGAGAGAGAGAGAGAGAGGTGGGGGAGAGTTAATCCGTAAGCGAACGAGGGCTTAATTTGATGTTTTATGGATGTCTGACAACAGACGCCGATTTCCAAGACAAATACCCCAATAGAAAGATTCAGGAAAATGAAACATGGATAAGGGCTTTAGAATGAAGCATTAGGTAGAATCACGCAAGCATCTTGGGAGCCCCATTGGGAAGATATTTTTAATAAATGGGAATAATGTCAAAAGAATACAATACGGAATACACACAGAATATACATCATAAAACTGGCGAAAACGCTTAAGATATC
>NC_089799.1:19622401-19637401 GCF_040412425.1 Macrobrachium rosenbergii
GAAGACTTCGATCTTGCAGTTAATGATGATCTACGTTTATTTTTAGAGTATTTTTTTTATTAAAGTGATGTTTTGTTAAAAGAGGTTTGGCATTTTTTGTTTATTAGTTTTAACGAGTAAATATTATTATATTTTTTAAATATCACACAAGCATAAGAATACACACACACATATATATATATATATATATATATATATATATATATATATATATATATATATATATATATATATATATATATATATATATATATATATATATATATATACATACACACACACACACACACACGAACGCACACAGGAGAGTTAACGTTGCAAAAGCACAAACATTGAGACATATTACACAAATACATACCCACATATCATTCATTAACTGGTTTTGCTCATAATATACAAAATCTAATTTATACCTAATACGCACCCTATATATTATTTAGACTTTGTTACAATCTTTAAAGGAACAAATTCAAATTTCTACCAGCTCTGCCTAGTTGACAATCAAGACACCACGATGAAAGTGGCGCTGCAGTTCCCCAGGGAGAGAGGCAGCAGACTCCTCGAGAAGCGAGACGAGTTACCATTACTGAATAAACGATCCTTGAGAGACAATTAATCTTAGATATATGATTAATTGTATATAGATGACATGACCCTTACATCTTTACACCTTTTACAAACGCAGTGAATATTAACAAGTGAATGGGGTAATAGTAAAAATGGAGAAATATTAGATGTTTTATTTTTTTACATATATACACGCACACATACTGTATATATATATATATATATATATATATATATATATATATATATATATATATATATATATATATATATATATATATATATATATATATATATATAGATTAGAGAGAGAGAGAGAGAGAGAGAGAGAGAGAGAGAGAGAGAGAGAGAGAGAGAGAGAGAGAGAGAGAGAGAGTAATTCTAAATGATTTTGTCACTAATCCAAATGTGGCTTTTCGTACTCCCAACTCCCCCAAAAGTCCAATTAAGTTTATCTTGGGAATAATGGAAATTATATTTATGATGACTGCAAATACCCCCGCCAAGATTCTAACCTGTGTCGTATGGGTTTGATTCAGGGATGGTAACGACCTACCAACTCTATTTTGTATAGTTCCCATTATACTCTATAAGTAGGACTAGCCATCGTTTTCTTTAGCTTCAGTTAAGCGAAAAATCTCATGCTTGTATAATATGAATTGAAAGACCTGGGTTCGATCCTGATGTAAGTCAGAAATTTATTAATATGAATGATTAATTTACCTGTTCGCACAATACGTTGTCTATCTGTAAATACATATTTACGAGCTTGTTGGCGCGAAAGTAGCCCAGCGTTGCTGTCTCCCCTACCCCCCCTATCCCCTACTTATCCCTGCCCCATCCGGGGCGGACAAACAGGTTTGCAGGAGGAGGGTGGATGCCTCCCATACCTACCCCGCCGCCACCCGGGGGGGACAAACCGGTTTGCAGGAGGTGGGTGGAAGTCAGACAAGATCCGCTCGGATTTTATCATTATAGCTATTTCTATCATTCACTTAAACACACTTACACACACATACATATATAAGTGCGTATGTGTGTGTTCACGTGCACGTGTGTATATCAGCACATGAGATTATATATACATGCGTGAAGTTTTGCATCTCTAAAGGTTATCGTTACAAGTAAGAGTTAAATTACTATAAGTAAGGTTCAATGCGTGAGAGGAGCATTCCTATAAAGAAGGATTAGGGAATACATATAATAGGATAAAAACACCAAAAACATACAAGAATAAAAAAAAATACTCAGAAATCCTCAAATGGAAAGAATGACAGAGAGAAAAAAAACCACAAGAATTAAAGACATCAAACCAAGCCTTGACAAGGAAGAAGAATGTGACACTGAACTTCTCCTGATTCACATCATGAGAGAAAAATCGCGAAGATTCCAAAGCCATCGCCGAACCAAGATGATGAGAGAGAGAGAGAGAGAGAGAGAGAGATAAGTTTCCCAAAATTTGAAGTGAAGGTCCTTGACGAAATTTTTGGCAGTGGTGTTATCCGTGTAGAAAATTGGGTCTTATGGAGAAAGTAAAGTTTCTCGAGAGCACTAAGGCGTTGTCACGGCAGATGGTAAGAGAAAGTGATGGCGAAAATGCTGAGGTCAGGGAGTGGGATTGTGCAGGACAATGAAAGCGTGGAGGAGGAGGAGGAGGAGGGGGAGGAGGAGGAGGAGGAGGAGGAGGAGGAGGAGGAGGAGGAGGAGGTGACGTGCCACCGTCATACAAAGATATTGATCTAAAATGAGACAATTTCAAGCATAAATAAATGAAAGGATGAGAGCGTTTAAAGAGGCTTTGTTGCTAGAGCATCAGATAATAATAATAATAATAATAATAATAATAATAATAATAATAATAATAATAATAATAATAATAATAATAATAATAATGGACAAAGAAGAATGCGAGGAAAAATTTAAGACGAATGGCGTAAGCAAAAAAAAAAAAAAAAATTAAAAACTCTTATATAGACAAGGTTCACCAGGTAACGACATTATTCGATAATTTCTATTACTTAATTATCTATTTATTAATTAGTTTACTTATTTATTTACTTTTTTTGTATGCAACAGCTAGACAGGGTGCGCTTCTAATCGACAACTTTGGTGCTCAATAATATTCCTCTTTAATCAGTCCATGTGAAGTTAGTTATTCTGGTGGGACACTAATTTTTGTGTTATTTAAAGCCACACAGTTGTAATTTACCGCAAAAAGTTGAAAAATATAGAAAATAAGAGGTAAAAATTACCAATGGAGGTTAACTGAACACCAAAAAAATCTATACACTTCTGTAAATATATTCGGTGAACATAATTTTTGACAGATCTATATACTGACTTTCATACAACAGTCTCTACGATACATTATCTTTCCCAGTATATACAATATATTTCTATTTATGTCGACTATTACTAACTCCAACGCAAGATACGGAGGCGTCATTTTCAGCGTGGACTGATTTTATTTATAACAGCATGTAAAAATTAAAAGAAAAAGAACATCACTGAAATGTTGAAATAAAAAGTTAAAGCAAGCTAAAATACGAAACAAAAAATACCTTTTCTTGCTGTAAAATTTCTGAAAAATAACCATGACATATAATCATTGGCAGGATGGAATAATGTCGGTAATTTAAATTTTTAATTACATACATCCTTTATCTACTTATATGAATTAATATTTAGGGCCACTGATGACAAATATGAATGCAAAATTCAAAAACATGGATAATGTCAGTTTTGCCTTTATCCAATTTTATACCTACATTTGTAATCGTTTATTAGCCACTGAATTCCAACCAGTCACTTAAATATTATGCATAAACTACTTTATATACAATAGCCACAATATATTTGCAAAAATTATTTAAATCTTGCTATATTTTTTACAATTTACCATTATCCATAGTGTGTCACTTAGCAGGGTCAAAATATATTCATTACATTTAAATGTGCTTAAATTTACATCAGTCATTTTCATGTGCGCACTGAAACAAAAAGTTCGACTATTAGATAATTATGAATTTATTCATTTATGTAAGTAAGTTGTAGACACGTAAAGCCACTTTTTAAATACAAACTTTGATTAAAATCATGAATGATACCGTATGGTTCTCCCAAGTTTTTTTTACTCAAAAGCTAAAGAATATAACTAATCTAAAATTTAAATGAACGAAGTTATTCAATCCTACATATAATTATACTGTAGAGCTTGATTATTTTCCATAAATCTTTTTACAACAAGGAAAAGGAAATACCTTTCTGCCATCCCTGAATAATCATATCAAGAAACTGAAAGGAAATAGGATAGCAAGATACCAAGAGAGAACTTTTCGTTTTTTATTTGCCGTGGGAGTTAGGAACCATTCACTTTAGGAGAGGAACCTCGCTGCTAGGGGCTCTCTGGCTTAGATTAAATGAAAGGAGAGCCGGGATAATTAATTCACTGGGTACACCTTAGTTCAGCACCTTCGATATTTAGTCGAATGATTAATAATTCTCCCGCTTTTAGCTCCTTGTTTACTCTTGGCTCGAAAGGATATTGCGTCATAAACAGGTTGATTTATTAAACTCCATTTGATTTTGTTTATACAAACGTTTAGACGAAATTAGAGAAATGAATGCTTCTTATATAAGAACTATAAATTAGAACTTACTCTTTCAGGGAACCCATACTTAAACCAAAGACTACGTAGCATTTGCTTATATGAACATTTAGACGAAATTAGAGAAATGAATGCTTCTTATATAAGAACTATAAATTATAACTTGCTCTTTCAGGGAACCCATACTTAAACCAAAGACTACGTAGCATTTGCTTATATGAACATTTAGTCAAAATTAGAGAAATGATTGATTCTTATATAAGAACTATAAATTAGAACTTACTCTTTGCAGGAACCCATACTTAAACCAAAGACTACGTAGCATTTGCTTATATGAACATTTAGTCAAAATTAGAGAAATTACTGATTCTTATATAAGAACTATAAATTAGAACTTACTCTTGCAGGGAACCCATACTTAAACCAAAGACTACGTAGCATTTGCATATATGAACATTTAGTCGAAACTAGAGAAATGGTTGATTCTTATATAAGAACTATAAATTAGAACTTACTCTTTCAGGGAACCCATACTTAAACCAAAGACTACGTAGCATGTGCTTATACGAACATTTAGTCAAAATTAGAGAAATGATTGATTCTTATATAAGAACTATAAATTAGAACTTACTCTTTCAGGGTACCCATACTTAAACCAAAGGCTACATAGCAAAGAAAATATTAAATCGGGGTGGAAACTTGAGAAATAAAGTCAGATCATTATTTATAAATATATCGTACTTAATGATCGCACTTAATGCCAGGCTTATTACTTTACTGCAGTATACAGAAAATCTTCTAATATTTTTTATTACCGTGTGATTCACCGTATGTCTTTTCTTAAAATCTTTCTTGATTTACATTATAAACTTTGATGACTTGTGATAATGATTAGTAAATTTCGGAATATCTGCCATTTCACATTTCTGTGGGTTATACTAATGTTCTATCAGCGTTCTACCAATAGACGCATCATTTGTGCTGGTAAACTGACTTTAAATTTGGAAGACTTTCAGATTTTAACATGTTAGTATAAGAGTATTGTATAATAATACCTGAACTGACTTTTAAGCTTAAATGACAACAATTGTCAAGACAGGGTCAAGATTATTCCTTTCATTTTACATTTTCTGTGCTAATGCACTGAAAAGCAATTTGTACTTATTAAACATACACACATACTTACATACACACACACAGGCATTATATATATATATATATATATATATATATATATATATATATATATATATATATATATATATATATATATATATATATATATATATATATACATATATATATATAAATATATATAATATATATATATATATATATATATATATATATATATATATATATATATATATATATATAAATATATATATAATATATATATATATATATATATATATATATATATATAAAAATATATATATATATATATATATATATATATATATATATATATATATATATATATACAATATACATAATGGCAAATGCCATGAAGGAAAGGTGAAACGACGGAGTGGCTGCTAGGCCTTTCGACACACGGTCCTTTACTAGCAGACCGCATGCCGAAAGGCCTAGCAACCACTCCGTTGTTTCACTTTTCCTTCGTGGCATTTGCCTTTATTTATACATTCATCACGTTCCATATCTTCGTGAATCAGTTGTACATATATACATATGTGTGCGTGTGCGTGTACGTGTGTTGGTGTATTATCGACACTCATAGCGCTTTTTACTCAGAAAAAATAATCTGAATTCGGATTCTAAGAAAATGTCCGTATGTATGTATGTATGTAGCTGCAATTTATATGCTTCTTCCGTTGCATTCATGGCTTTGGAGCACATGTAAACACACACATACATGCACTGAACTGAACGGCTTGAAAGTTTTATCCATGGTTTGAAAATGGAATCAATAATCAATTGACTTAAGAGACGGGTTTCAGCTGACACTGGAAAGACACCTCTTATAAGAATGTGGTTCTCAACCGGGGGAATTTCAGAGTTTCAGGGGTGGAATTGTGGCCACAGACTGGCAGGCTTAAACTGGCTCTAGGACCACGCAAAAGACAGTGTGCATCGGTCTGCACTACTGAGAGGTCATGCTAAGATTTCTCTCCGCTAGCTTGTGTGCTTGTGGTAGTAGTTTGTTGCATATTATTTGGAATGAACCTTTTGAGGCAGACAATTTTGGGAAGGGGGGGGAGGGGGTCGACGAATGACATTCCGACATATGGTGAAAGGGTGCCTGGGCCGAAAAAGGTTGAGAACCACTGAACTAGACTTTTGCAGAATATGGAATGAGGAGACAAACCTCTGATGATTGGAAATTGGAAATCATAGGTAGGGTACAAAAGGAAATTTGTCCTGACTGGATGTGGTAACTACGGAGGCATTGCACCTGCGCAAGATGTGTGGAAATTATTCAGTTTGCTTATTCTCAATAATCTGGAGAATGAAACAGATTAAAAGCTTAGATATTAACAAATTGGTTTTAGATATAGCAGGTGCTGCACAGATCAGACATTTGAGTTATGAAATAATATCCATCCGTGGATAGAATAAATAATCCTTTCAGGCGGCTTATAGTGGATCACTGAAATGATCCACGAACCAGGTAATTACAGTCAATGTTAATGGGATATTGTAAGGCGACTTTCTTGTAAATAGTGGAACAAAGGGAATGTTATTTCACCTTTGGCGTTTGCCGTCCTGCAAGTCTCTGTACTGGAAAAATTAACTGGAAAAGGAAGAGAATGCTTCGAGTGGATTAACGATGGAAATTTGAGAGATTTAGAATATGCAAAGCACCACAATATAATAGATCATATTTACACAGAGACGGGACTCAAAACAAAGCTACTGTAAGCAAAACAGAAATAATGAGGAGAGATGATGCAAAAGATAAAAAATTATTATCAAGGTTCAATACTGAATTATTATTATTTAAGCAGATGAAACCTATTCACATGGAACGAGCACACAGGGACCATTGACTTGAAATTCAAGCTTCCAAAGAATGTTGGTTTCAACCTCCCACCGCAGACTCCACACTGCAGCAGTAAGTGATCATGACACAGAACCAGTGATTTTTTCATCGCCATGGGGACACGCAGAACCCACGACATCTGAGTGGCATGCCACGACACTAACCACTATAGCAGCAGAATACAAGGATACAAGGAATCCAGTACAGAATCACATGATTAGGAACTGGGAATCACAGGCGGGGCACAAAAGAAGTTTAACCTGACTTAATGTGGTAACTATAGAGGCATTTCATTTACGCTAAATGTAATGGGAATATTGAGTACCTTATTCCCAGCAGGCTGCAGAAAGACACTGACTAAAAGCTTAAATATGAACAAAGGGGTTTTAGTAAGGTAGGCCTTACCCACACCGGATGTTTAAGTTAAAACATACCGTGTAGCACTGCATAGAATTAATATGTTTTTCCTGGAGGCTTTCATTTATTAAGAGGGCGTCTGATGGCTTCCATATCAATATTAAGGAAAGTCTTCGTCACAGTGGCATTTCTGTGAAAATATGTATAACTGACTGAAATAGTCACGAACGCAGTAGATCTAAAATTAATATTGTTGGGATACTGGCAGGTGAATTTACAGTAAATATTAGAGCACAAGGAATGTTATTTCACCTTCGTTGTCTTCCCTTCTCAAAGACTTTTTACTGGAAAAAATGGTTGGAATTCAAGAGACTTAGACTATGCAGATGATGCTGTCTTGTTAGGCAAAACACCACAGGATTTGCATTGGCTGCTTAATATAACAGATCACGTTCCTAGGGAGATGGGTGCTGAATAGAAATCTAAGCAATGCATAAGTAATGTGGATACATTATGCAAAAATGGACAAACAACGTCAGAGTGAAGGATTATTGAGGTGCAGTCTTTAAAATATTTGGGAACAAGGAATCCAGTGAAGGTTCGCTCGAGTTCTATTTTAGTGCAAGGTTAAAGAGCAGAAATTACTGCTCTACTGTGCAGTTTAATTCATGTGTTCACAATAAAAAAACATATCTTTATATACACACTATATATATATATATATATATATATATATATATATATATATATATATATATATATATATATATATATATATATATATATATATATATATATATATATATATATATGTGTATATATAATACCTTCATTGATTTTTATTACATTAGCAGTCATTAATTCATATTCAAAAAATAATAAATAAATAATTATATATATTCAAAAAATAACATATATATATATATATATATATATATATATATATATGTATATATATATATATATATATATATATATATATATATATATATATATATATATATATATATATATATATATATATATATATATATATATTGAGGACGCATGCATTAATGACTGCTCAATAGAGCAATAATGCACGTCAAATATGATTAAAATCAATAAAGCTAACTGATGGGTAATCTGGCGTTTGGGAATAAAGCTCGTCGGTTTATATTTTGATGAACGTGAAAAAGAACAATGCTTATCGCTATTTATTATTCGTTAAATTTTACATATCTATTGATTTTGAGTCATGAATAAAGCATGTAATATCGAGGTTATGTTGGTCATGTTTTGGTACTTTTAAAATGCATAATTTTTTACATCACATTTCGAGAGTTTGGATTGACGTGTTTCTACCTGTATTTAGAAATTATATATTTTCTGTATATCAAACAATAAAATATAACGAAAATGTGCTTTTATTAGTCCTGATCCAACAAATAAATGTGAATTTCATTAACATAATGCTTTACAGAATGCACGAATGCATATCTTGACCAGCTTCTCCTGTCTGGGATCTGCAAAAAAAAAACTGTTTCAAAAATCCACAATATTGGGGAAGAAAGAGGTAAGTTGCTTAACCACTGGTCAATCGCAAAAGTAGAATGGATATAGCCTACCATTAATCATCATTAAATTCATAAAATGTTCCCAAACTCGTAAACATCAGCATTCAGTTTCTATTTATGAAATCTAAAAGTGCATAGTTAAATCAGCAAGACTAGTTAAAGGATCTTATGAAACCTTATCGACTATGTAATCTCATGCACAACCAATTTACCGAATCTGTCAAACATTAATTGAATTTAGAAGCATAGCATTGTGGCTATTATGTTTATAAAGAATTTTGTTGAAATTATGGAGTAAATTTTTCAAGAGTAGTTTCTCCTTGGCTTTATAGTAGCTTATAGTAACTAATGGAGGAACGGTATTTTCCAGGAATTTGTTTAATGTGATACGATTAACATAATGCTATATACGCATTTCAGAAAAGAACACTTTTACTCTCAGTATCTAGAAGGAGTTTCAAAATGGAAAAGATTTCTTTTCCAACTTTACCAACATACCCTTCCCTGTTTCCTTGCGCTATCAGGGGTATCAATTCGATTTTATGATCGTTTACCCTCCAAGAATGTAACAATGTCGCTAACCCAGACTTGTAAACTTAAAGAACATAATGCAAAGTAAGAAGTATTGGTAATGGGTTGGATCTTTTATCTGTTTTCCGTTATTTCTGCCTACCCTTTAAAATACTTTTATCGGCTGCGACAGTGTACTAGAAGCTAAATGAACCATTTAGTAAAGAAACGCATTTAAAGACATATAGATGAACTTATACCCCGTTGTAGCAGAGTCCAGAAGAAAAAAGGGGGAAAAAATTAAGGGTAGGGTTTAACATTGTAGGAAGCGGTAGCCATTTGTTGATGGAAAGAATGAAACAAGAAGGACGATGAGATTTCAAAAGCTTTCCAGGAGAAAGAAAGATACATTCATTTAAAGCGCAACTCGAGGACTGCCAATTCCCAAAGACTAAATGGAGGAAGAGGTACCCTGAATGGTATTATGAGGAAGCCTAAATAAGCCTAAATGGAGAAGAAAATCCCCGTTTGACTTTAATTGGACGACAACCGAAATGGTTCCTCAGTAAGGGGAAGGGTGAGGTGTAATGACTTCTTTGCCGAAAGTGAAGCCAAGAGAGTAGTGCAGCCTATGGCTCACGCTTGTTGGTAAGAGGAATACAACCAGCCTACTGCACATTATTATTCTATCCAGCTGTGTATGAGTACCAACGTTTACTCGAGTCAAGATGAAATTTTTCAGCTAATCCAACGTATTTCTGTATTTGTCCTTATCAAAGTCCATCCGATTTTATTAATTCTTCCGACTTGTTTTCCTCTTCTGCTTTATTTCATCTATTTGATGGTTATTCCATTTATTCGATGGCTAAGGAACAGCGAACCGATGAATTAGCACCATCTCCATGGCGTAGCATTCTAGTAACTTATCGTTAATACGAGAGTTAATAAGGGCATAGTAAAGAAAGGGTCTGTGATTGCAGGTGTTCATAGAGGTGAAGGATATTGTTTGTCTCCATTTCCTTGTGATCTGGGTTCTTGTACGGCCTTTCGTAATAATAAAATGGATGCGAGTGAAAATAAGCTCCTATTCTATGAAGGAAAATTCTCACTCATGAGGTATATCTCGACAATTGTGAGCAAACTTTGCACCAAAATTTCAAAGGAACAAACACTCTTACATTGTCGCCACCACTGGGAAGCTGCCTGTCACATAAGGTGCCATGAACTCCATTTATTCGAGACTGGTTGGACTTAATGATGATTGAAAAACAGTGTTGTGTCAGAATTTTAAAAGGAAAATGTGCACTACTATGTTCTGGCAGAAGTCAAGCAAGCTATCTGATAGTGGAACAGTATTTTTGGGACTCATAACCAGTGCAGTCTACCCGGACTGCAGGAGGATGCCCATGAATTTGAGTTTTTGAATCAATCTTTTCTTCAGTTTTGTGTCCCACACTTGTGGAAATACAACAGATTATGATGCTCTTACTCACCACTGAAACACTATCACCACTGACACCATATGAAATATCTCCACTTATATCATTCTCACTGTCTCCAGATTGGCGAATGATGAAGTCAAGTTAAATTGTGTATCTTCTTCCTGGTCAGCTGGCAGATCTGTAGTAACTGCCTCTTATTTTTATGATTTTGTACAAAAGTTTGTTCCCAACTGTCGAGATATATCTCCTGAGTGAGAATTTTCCTTCATAGAATAGGAGCTTATTTCTACTCGCATCCATTTCATTATTACCAAAGGCCGTACAAGAACCCAGATCACAAGGAAATGGAGACCAACAATATCCTTCACCTCTATGAACACATACAATCACAGACCCTTTCTTTACTATGCCCTTATTAACTCTCGTATTAACGATAAGTTACTAGAATGCTACGCCATGGAGATGGTGCTAATTCATCGCTTCGCTGTCCCTTAGCCACCCAATAAATGGAATAACCATCAAATAAATGAAATGAAGCAGAAGAGGGAAAACAAGTCGGAAGAGTTAATACAATCGGATGGACTTTGATAAGGACAGATACAGAAATACATTGGATTAGCTGAAAAATTTCCAGCAATTCATTCTACGAATATCGATTGTTCTACTGGTTGTATGTTATAACTGGAGGTGTTGAACTATCCGCTTGAATTCCAAGTTCTAAATAGAATAAGTTAGACATAACTGACGAAATTCAAGACAGCATAAAATCTCCCATCAATCCACTTCCGGTATGATATCAGAAAGGATAATGGGCAACCTTTCAGGGTCAGTTGCTGCTTCAGTGTTGCAAACGAGGTTCATCTACCGACCAGAACAGAATATAAAATTTAGGACAAAGGCCAAGCGTTGGGACCTATGAAGTCATTCAGCGCTGAAACGGAAACTGACAGTAAAAAGATTTGAAGGGTGAAAGAGGAGGAAAACCTCAAAGCAGTTGCACAACGAAACAATTATTAGGAGAAGGTGGAAAGTACGATGGAAGAAAGAGAATATGAACGGAGGTACAGGAGAACGAATGAAAGGGGTTGCAGCTACAAACAACTTTAAGTAATGCCTACAGTGCACTGCGTGAGGTGCACTGACAGTACTAACCCCCTACGGGGAGGTTCATCTACCATCAAACAGTTAAAAAAACGAAACTGAATCGAAACACTTAAGAGAGGAAAGGAGTCAGAAATGTTGATGAATGAAAAATGACGTTATATTTGGAATATATTAGATCCAGTTTTAAAAACAAACATATTTCGTAGAAAAACTGGAAGGGAGACACGTAGCCTGTTCAAGTAACAACAAGTCACTATACAGTATGGACTATGGAACCAGCCAATGCAATATACTCAAATAGCAATACTACTTCAAACAGTCCATGAGTGGTTGAGATAGCGATTAAATATCTAAAACAAAATAATACGATATTTAAAGAGGTACTTCTGTTGAGACCTTAAAGAAGTGGATTTTTTTTATGACATTTCTCTTAACTGTAATTTGCGTCAAGTTGTGAGCAATGGCACTTCTGTTTTTAACATTTTTCACCCTTTAGCTAAAAGCAGAATGAAATTTATATAAAAATCTGACAATTACAGCATATAGACATTGCAATAACAATTAGTTTTTATGGAAAACTTATATCATATTGCATTAGCTTCGGGTATTTTTAAGATATTTTTACATCAGATGACTATCAATTTGCTTACAAAGGGGATTTCTCTCAACATCGCTCTATGCATTCACCGTAATGGAAACCATACACTATTATATTTAGAGTGGCTCAATAGTGATTGCCACTCTGCTCGATTGTTCCCAGGCATTTGATCGGGCGAAGTACGATAAGCCTTTTAATATTTTAATCGATTGTGGATTGTGTCCCCCCTGTTACGAAACTCTTTCACTGTTAGGTATTCACATACGAAGGGGCATAAGTGAAACCATTCTCATTCGGAAACGTTTTCTTTGACAGATGAAGTGGAGAAGGGAGGACCTGTCTTCTGTTCTCTTTACCCGCTAAAAGGACAACCTTTTCCTACTGGAAAATATTTCCAGTAGGAATATTTCTTCCTGCATTCACGTCTCTGCCGATGATCCTCAGTTCAAACGAAGATGCAATGCATTACCACCCTAATACTATTCTCCTGGTATTTTAATACATTTTTATCTATTTATTAATTTATTACTTTATTTTTTTCTTTTTTAATAAGCGAGACCCCTCACCTCCTCTTACTTCTCCCTAATGAACACCAAATTCTTTGGAAGCTTGAATTTCAAGTCAATGGCCCCTTTGGTGGGCTTGTTCCATATGAATTGGGTTCACATTCTGAATAATAATAATAATAATAATAATAATAATAATAATAATAATAATAATAATAATAATAATAATAAAACAGGAATTCAATTATTAAGGCTAATTTATAAACATTTGGCTATAAAGCCAAGATTAGGGCAATTTCAGCCATTCAGCACTTAGGAGAGTGAAAAGAGGGAATTGGAATGGTCGGACTGCAAGATGGAAGGGATGAAGGAAGTGGGAACAGAGGTAGAATAATGGTTAAAAAGTGGATGCAGCTAGGGGCCGAAGGGGCTCTGCAAACAACCTTTAGTAATGCCTACAGTATACCATGTGAGGTGCACTGATGGCTCTACCTCCTTTGGAGAACTCGATGATTTTGGGAGGATTTTGTCTTGCCGTACAATCCACATAAATGTGAAAAGACTGAATTTGGAGAATGTCTAACTATTTAAGTCAAGTTAAGCAACGAAATTCTCAGAACAGTTACAAGACTTGTATTCATGATCATATTTTATCCAATAAAAGACATACATTTGATAGGTAACTCCTAATCTCTGATAGAATGAAAACAAATTTTATTTCTCAGTTCAATTTTCTGTTCATCGACACTTGAGTTAAATTTGTAACACGAACTGTGCAGCTCTCATGCATCTAATTTGACTAATTTGCAGATGACTGGCATGAAAGATTTGGACACAGGCTGGAGGGTGTCCTGTGACGGACTCAAGTTCAGAGAGAAAACCCTGTAATTTAATTCCATCATTTAATTCGACTTTGACGTCATCCTTGGAGGGTTCAAATAACTTGTTTTTTATTTTTCTCCATCCGGTATGTTTATTTAAGCACTATTTGAACTGATTAAAAAATTCTATTAATAAAGACTTTATGATGTAAAGACATATTTCTTTTGTGCCAAGAGTTTTAAATGTAAACATTAGTAATCTGTTGATGTAACAAAAATGGAAGTCGGCTACCTTAGAGATTCCTCTACACAAACGGGAAATAAGATCAATAAAATACATATGACTTTATGGAAAAAATTTAGATCGTATAACCTAAATAATTGGTTTTATCAAAAAACGGCGCTTATTATTACACTGCGCCACTCCATATGACTTTATGGAAAAATTTAGATTTTAAATACCGTATTTTTACCTATGCTTGTCGTCAGAGCTAATGCTATTTTCCCAATATATCCTAAGCATTTTATCAATATCTATGCTTTCGCATTTTGTACAGCATCAAGAAACCCAAGATTTATATTTGAATTTGATTATGAATGATTATTAAGGCAGATTTTCAAGAGTACTTTGGCCTTATTTATAGTTTTGGGTTATCCTAAAGAAATATAAAAGCCCAAATGCAACATAAATAAAAGGAAAAATACATAACACAAATGTGCCTTACTGACGGGAGAGAATACTTTAAACACACGCCATGCTGCAATAACAATGTAACGAACAGTTTGTGAATGACGGGCCACGCACTACCCAAACCAAATTACGACAGAAGCAATAGCTTGTGCAAGAAAAATATAAATATAAAATAGAGCATGCCCAAAGCAGTCTTACTTACTCCTTTGTCTTTTATGCCGGTGGATTTAGACAAA
>NC_089799.1:19642401-19649901 GCF_040412425.1 Macrobrachium rosenbergii
AAAAACCTTGCATTGTAAAACTTCTGAAATGTAAACTCATAGACATCCAGCTGTCAGGGGTTTATAAAGCGTTAAATATATTCAAGTCACGTAAAGTCTAAGATGTTATTTTTCCCTTTACGAATACAGACTAAAACTTCAGGCTATATAATATCCTACGCTACTTCAACGCCCCATTCCCATAGGGGGGTAGTGCCTTCAGTGCGCCTCATGCGGTGTACTGTAGGCACTAGTTAAGGTTCTTTGCAGAGTCCCTTCGGCCTCTAGCTGCAACCCCTTTCATTCCTTTTACTGTATCTTTGTTCATATTCTTTCATCCAGCGTACTTTCCATCCTCTCCTAACATTGTTTCACAGTGCAACTGCGAGGTTTTCCTCTTGTTACACCTTTCAAGCCTTTCTACTCTCAATTTTCCTTTCGGGCGCTGAATGACCTCAAAGGTCCCAGCGGTTGGCCTTTGGCCAAAATTCTTTATTCCATTCCATTCAACGGCCCACCTACAAATGTTTTAGGATTTTCATCATTACACTTTCTAACCCCGATTAAAGAAACAATTGTCAGGTAAGGGTGGAGAAATGAGAAAGAGAGAAAGAGAATGTGAGCGGAGTGTAGGGAAAGGAATGATAAAGGTTGCAGCTAGGGGCTGAATGGACGCTGCGAAGAACCGTAAGTGATGCCTACAGTACACCGCGTGAGGTGCATAGACTGAACGACCCGCCTACGGGGACCGTAAGAAAGAAAAAAAGGGTAAGGAAATGAATGGTAATGTTGAATACTCTAAATATCGACGGATAAAATGAATTTACCCAAGTCCCTATCCTTACATTATCTTTTAGCATTATATTAAACTTTTCAATTTGTGAAAGAATATGCGATAGGTATATCCGATTATAATAGGAAATAGAGATATCAAGAGGCCATTGTGTCTAGTGCAATATAGACATTTAAGAGCCTGTCCAGTACGTCAAACATTTTTACGCCTATAAAACAAAAAACCTTGACGTTTACCATTATCTCACCGCAGTGACGATGAGCTTATTCTGGTTCTGGTGGAATGTGAATTAGACAAATGGGTGTCTGCAAGAGCTGAGATAAACCACATGTAATCGAATCCCGCCAGGGAATGAGATGTTCTTCATTCCGCTCGAGGTCTTGGATAAAGAGCATTCGCAAGCAAAAGGTTTGCGTGGAATTGCGTTTGTAAAAGATCAATCTTAGACATTCCAGTTAGAAACAAATTCACAATGTACGTCTCGTTGAAGAAACAAGTAATAGAGTAACAGAGTAAAAGAGTATTTCGTGATAAAGTAATAGATTATTCGAACATAGCTACTGAAGAAGAATGACGAATTGCTTTCTAAAATAAAAATTACTTGAAGAGGATAAAAATATCAAAGAATTCTAATTATTAGGTTTAACTCAAGCGAAGACCAGAGGGATATACTCAAAACACTTTTCAAAGCCTCTTTGTTAAGACGAATTTTCATCTTTACAATCACGCCCAAAAGAAAAAAAATGCGCCGAAGAAACTTCGGCGCAATCGAGTTTACTGCACAGCGTATAATCAAGGCCACCGAAAACAGATCTAGCTTTCGATGGTTTCGGTACCAGGCTGTATGAGCCGCGGCCCAGGAAACTTTAACCACGGCCAGGTGGTGGCCTGTCCTATATCGTTGCCAGAAGCACAAGTATGGATAACTTTCACCTTGAATAAAATGAAACCTACTGAGGCTAGATGGCTGCAATTTAGTATGACTGATGATTAGAGGGGTGGATGATCAACATACCAATTTGCAACCCTCTAGCCTCAGTAGTTTTTAAGATTTGAGGGCGGACAGAAAGAGCGCGGACGGACAGACAAAGCTATCTCAAGTTTTCTTCTACAGAAAACTAATAAAAATATACGAAAGCACTAATCGCTTTCCGAGGCCATGCCATAAATCGCAACTGACGTAGAAGGGGAAAACAATACGCGACGCAAGCCTTTCTACAGCGAGAGAGGAGGAGAGGCCGCATAAATCACCGTGAAGGATAAAAGAGGGAGAGAAATAACCGCCCCAGATCCGTAAGACTGAAAATATCGTCTGCTGCCTCCCGTCATTTGCGCCATCGTCCACACGTGACCTTCACCCACTTCGTACGAAATTCATCTGATCCCGGAGGTTAGCCCAGTGACAGGTCGGAGGGGGAGAAAGGATTTTCTGCAGTAGGGAAACTAAGGCGGAAGATAATAGGGGTGTGTGCTAAGGGATTGTATGTTAAGAAATATGGATACAAACCTCTCTCTCTCTCTCTCCCTCTCTCTCTCTCTCTCTCTCTCTCTCTCTCTCTCTGTATGTATGTGTGTATGTATGTATGTATGTGTGTATATATATATATATATATATATATATATATATATATATATATATATATATATATATATATATATATATATATATATATACACACATATATATATATATATATAATGTATATAAATGTATATATTTATACATAGATGTATGTGTATTATATATATATATATATGTATATATTCATACATAGATGTATGTGTATTATATAAACAAAAAAAAAAATATATATATATATATATATATATATATATATATATATATATATATATATATATATATATATATATATATATATATATATAGAGAGAGAGAGAGAGAGAGAGAGAGAGAGAGAGAGAGAGAGAGAGAGAGAGAGAGAGAGAGAGATAATTACAAAGTTCACCGGGCAGTGCTGCTGTCCGCTTTCAATTTCAAGAGCTCGAGGCCACGACAAGGAAATTGAAAGCCACTAGTACCAGGCACCGACATCACTCTTTCCTTGGAGTGGCGGGGAAAGAACTGGTGCCTTAGATTTACAATCTTATTTCTTGAATTGATATAATGCGCAGAGAAAGACAGTTATTGACTTCCTGCGTCAAAACGCCTAAGTATTAAGTTCTTTTTAAGTTTGAGCATTAATTTTCATATAAAAAAATTGTCATCATTGATGCGTGGCACGTTTATCCGAGTGATAAATGAAATAAGACAAAAAGCTACCTAGGACACCTACTAAACTAATTCAACTAATTCAGTACTAAAGGGATTCAACAGAACCAAAATAAGCTAAAATGAATTGTGTGTAATTTAAAAAAGGAAGTATTTTCACTTCGTTTTTCCATTCCGAGTTAGCTAGCTTTTCCCGCGAGAGTTTGCTTTTTAATCAACTTTCCCTTTTTAAATTCGCATCTCCCGTATGTATTGTTCTTCTTTATTTTCATCTTTCGTTTATCTACCTTCTACGTACATCTGTTAGTTTATAAAATTAAATTAAAAATAGTGATTAAAAAATCCCAACTATTATCTGGATATTAGAGAACCTTTCCAGAATCTCCTTAAACCCATTTGTCATCTCTCCCTCCCTTCTCTTCCAGCAACAATGAAAGCACGAAGCTTCGGATATTCTCTTTAAAGGAAAAATACCCGTATTAATGAACACGTTAGAATATATTCCGGAGACATTATCAATTGCAGGGCTCGAGGTACTACAAATGGAGACGGGTGATTTACTTCAGCTGTCGCTTACGAATTACACGATCCAAACGAGTTTATAAAAGTACTGAAGGTTCATATATTAATTATGTCAGCTTCCTCCTGTTATAATTAATCGGAAATTGTCGATTACTGGTATGTGTTATGATGAATGTGAACATATAAGCTTACCATAAATGATAATTGCTATAATAGATGAAAATGCTTTAATAATATTATGCTTGTTTCCTACATTTCAAGAACATGAATCATCTATCCTGATTAACGTTTCGCCGTATTATTATTATTATTATTATTATTATTATTATTATTATTATTATTATTATTATTATTATTAGAGGAAGACGAATTATATCCATTAATAATGTTGATACGTTGGAACCATTCCTTTTACCCTAAATCTTGATATGTCGATGAAACTAACGTTTGAAACGCTCAGGCTTTACGAGAAATACTGTCCTCATCGCCATGGGGATGAAACTGGATCAAAACTTAACAATGATAAATGATTAAAATTAGGTTCTGTTTCGTCTAACCTTTCAACTACACGGGTTTGTTGGGGTTATGTAGTTATCTGTTGGTTCTGTGTAGGTGGAGTAGGTAGGGGTGTTAATTCTTCGCATGGGTCACTTAAGTCAGGTAACTGAAATTCCATCAATGGGAGGAATAAGCCAGATTTAAAAACCAAGTCCAAAATATCATTGATTTATAGCATTTATAATACTGATAATATTCCTTCTATGTTAATGCTAGTAAATAAAGACACTTCAAAATATTCCTTGTACAAAAATGAGTTGCATATGGGCAAAAAGGAGCCCGTTCATCGCCAATGTTTGTTTTTTATATATTGTCATGACAATATGCGTTTAGGTTGCTGAGATAATCACAAAGGGACATTAATATCCACTGCCAATATCAAAAGGGACGGGCCGTCTGTAATGGCAGCATTGCTGTTGCTACGGTTTCTAATTTGCACAGAGTCTTCTCTATGATAATGAGTCCTGTACATTTTTCATCAACGTATAGCTGGTATATTAGGTTTCCTATGGTCATGTAAAGAAGTTCGGTTATAAAGGTTGTATTTTTATTGTTGCTTTAGATTACGCCAGCCTTGCACTGGCACGGTCCTCACGCTAAAAACCATAACTGGAGCAATTTATGGGATAGAAAGATCCTGGCAGTTAATTTGGGAAAAGGGAAAACGAGACAAGCAAGGTAGTAACCTTTTTAAACCTTGCGGTACCCATCAGGAGGCGAGAAAGCGCCACAGGATCAAATCTGCCAAGTGGAAGAGGACTAAGAATGAAAGGGAAGAAGTGTTGAGTAAGAGGAAGAGAGAAAGCCATTACCATAAAAACAATAAGCTTGCTCACATACTCTATGGGGGGGGGGGGGATTTTCATCTACCAGGCGGGATATCTTTTGCTGCTGTTGTTGTTTTGGTTCCCATGCCCTTGGCACCATTTTTCCATGGTCATCCAGATCTACCTATCAACTTACAGAATGAAGAATCCACTGCTAATGAGTATCCGGGTAGGTTTATCAATTCCCTTGATAGCACTCCTCCAAGACAAACAGTGCCTAATTCCATTGCAAGTGGCCGGAAGATATAGAATGTGGTACATCTGTATGAATGCCCCTTTGACAGATGTTCTCAGAACTACATAAGCGCCACCTACGACCATTATGAGCAATATCCATGCCAGATATCTCCGACGAATGTAAATGATAAATTCTACGAAGGGCCCCGACTCAGTAGCTGACTGCCTCTGCCTCTAACTC
This sequence comes from Macrobrachium rosenbergii, assembly GCF_040412425.1. NCBI lineage: Eukaryota > Metazoa > Arthropoda > Malacostraca > Decapoda > Palaemonidae > Macrobrachium > Macrobrachium rosenbergii. Next base: position 19,647,729 of record NC_089799.1, read on the forward strand.
CTAAAAGCTCTGCACATACCGAAGTAGAAACCGATTATGTGAACCGCAAAGGAAGTCGAGTTTCTTCCTAATTTCACGTACATAGCTGGTCCGCTGGTATAATGGTTAGCGTCGTGGAATGCCACTCAAATGTCGCGGGTTCGCGTCTCCCCCAGGGCGGTGAAAAATCACTGGCGATTACTGGTGCAGAAAAACCAACAGTTGGACTCTGTATTTTCATGATCAGTTACTGGTTCGCAATGTGTGGGGTCTGGTGACAGAAATTCATTTCTCATATAATGTTCCACAATAAGGGAGGTTAAGTCTAAACCAACATTCTTTCTGGTTAAACTAAGGTAAGCTTGAATTTCAAGTCAATGGCCCTGATTGTTCCATATGAATAGGTTTCATCTACTGAAATATAATAATAATAATAATAATAATAATAATAATAATAATAATAATAATAATAATAATAATTACATAAACCATGAAAGTCGACCTTGGGTAGCTTTGACGCTAACCTCCGGGACTCAACAATCCACTCGACTGCCTTTAGTCACCGAAACGGCCAGTCACATCAGCACCAAACAAGTTCATACCCTTTTCACCCCCTTGTCGACTCAGTCACTCTCTACCAGTCATGAATACTCCTGCAAAGAGACTGTCTAGGTTACAAGACCGAGGGAGACTCAACGTCAGGACCCAGCAGCTAATACAATTCAGCAATACTCTCAATATAGACCATTGTTCATGTACATGTGAAGTCCATTCTCCCTTCCTTAAACTGAATTGAATAAAATATAGAATTTAGGCCAAAGGTCAAGCACTGGGACCAATGAGGTCATTCAGCTCTGAACGGAAATTGACAGTCAAGTTTAAAATTTTAAAAGGTGTAACAGGAGGAAAGCCTCCCAGCTGCACTATGATTCAATTGTTAGGAGCGGGTGGAAAGTAAGATGGAAGAAAGAGAATATGAAAGGAGGTACAGTAAGAGGAACGACAGGGGTTGCAGCTAGGGACCGAAGACACGCTACAAAGACCCTTAAGTAACGCCTACAGTTCCCTTCTTTGGGCATTCGTCTGTGACCATTCTGAGGCAAAATTCAAGTGCTTCCATGTAAACTTTACGCAATGGACCCCTGAGAAGCAATTGGCAAGGAAACAGATCAACAGTAACCAAAACTGAGAAGATGCCAATATTATCAATTGTATTTTAAGTGCTACTACTGCTATATCGATAATAATGTAAACTGAGATTACTTGTTCATAGTAGCCAACAATGCCTTTGTTATAAAAGTATCATTATATTTTTAAATTACTTTCGAACTTGTGACAAAGTGATTATATATTTTGGCTCGCTATGGTAATTTGTCTGTTGGATAGCAGGGACAAACAGAATAGTATTTGTGGAGTTTTACGAAAATGCTATGACGTTTTTAGGGAGAACAGACCTTCCAGTTTATTTTTAACCTGGGGAAAAGTTTGAGGTCTCTGCGAGTTACTCTAGCATAAGTCGTTATTTTAATTTCGTTTACCTTTGAGGTCTCTGAGGGTTATTCTGTCAAAAGTTGGTATTTTTATTTAGTTTATAACGACGCAATTTTGTAGTCTTTACGATGATTCACTACTGATTATGTAACCTGAGACTGGAATGAAAACAAGTATAAAGCTGAAGTAACAGCAAGACTAATTCCCCTGGCTACTATATCTTAGTAGTAATAGGGAGAAGGGACGGATTCCTGGGAGACCGTTTATATATTTCAGGTAGTTATACTTCAGGTGGATATACGGCAATCAGAAAGGCAGCTGTCAGGTCCATACATATTAACTCTTCCCTCGACCAAGGCACGCAGTTTCATGGCTGTGAAATTTCCTGAAACGGCTGTGGAAATGTTGCTACGAAATTTCCTGAAACGGCTGTGGAAATGTTGCTATGACATTTCCTGAAACGGCTGATGTTGCTGTGAAACTTCTTGAAACGGCTGTAGAAATGTTGCTATGAAAATTCCTGAAACTGCTGTGTAAATGTTGCTGTGAAATTTCCTGAAACAGCTGTGAAAATGTTGCAATGAAATTTCCTGAAACGGCTGTAGAAATGTTGCTTTGAAATTCCCTGAAACAGCTGTGGAAATGTTGCCATGAAATTTAATGAAACGGCTGTGAAAATGTTGCTGAAATTTAAAGAAACAGC
>NC_089799.1:19654901-19659901 GCF_040412425.1 Macrobrachium rosenbergii
AGCTGATTTAAAGAAGCATAAGAACGAAAACAATAGTAACTGATTTAAAGAAACATGTGAACGAAAACAAAAGTAACTAATTTAAAGAAGCATAAGAACGAAAACACATGTAAATGATTTAAAGAAACATAAGAACGAAAACAAAAGTAACTCATTTAAAGAAATATTAGGACGAAAACAAAAGTAACTGCTCTAAAGAAACATGATAATGAAAACAAAAGTAATTGATTTAAAGGAACATAAGAACGAAAAACAAAAATAACTGATTTAAAGAAACATAAGAACGACAAACAAAAGTAACTGATTTAAAGAAACATAAGAACGAAAAACAAAAGTAACTGATTTAAAGAAACATAAGAATGAAAAACATAAGTAACTGATTCAAAGAAACACAAGAATGAAAACAAAAGTACCTGATTTAAAGAGCTAGAAGAATGAAAACAAAAGTAACTAATTTAAAGAAACATAGGAATAAAGAAACATAAGAATGAAAACAAAAGTAACTGATTTAAAGAACCATAAGAACGAAAAGAAAAGTAACTGGTTTACAGAAACATAAGAATAAAGAAACATAAGAATGAAAACAAAAGTAACTGATTTAAAAAAAACATAAGAATAAAAAGAAAAGTAACTGATTTAAAGAAACATAAGAATGAAAGCAAAAGTAACTGATTTAAAGAAACCTAAGAATGAAAACAAAAGTAACTGATTTCAGGAAACAAGAACGAAAAACAAAGGTAACTGATTTGAAGAAGCACAAGAATAAACTGCCAATGAATCACGGGCGATCATCCGCAGTACATCCAGTCATACGAAGCGTTTCAGTAGCGCCAAATACAATTAATTTTGCAAATAAAACAAGACACGACAATTCAGACGGACGAGATGAGAACCGTCACTCGAACTGACCATTAAAAGCTTTCACGGAAAATGTAATGAGGGACGTTTTAAATGCCGCACTAATTCCGAATTTGTTTTTGTGAAAGAGGAAATGAAATTGCTTCCGAAATAAATTGTTCTCGAATCGACTGACTTACCGTTACCTGTCAATTCGTTTCGAGTTCGGAAATACAAAGTGTCCGGCAAAATAATTCTGACGTTAATTCCGACTCGAGGGTTCGACAAATTAATATGATTTTTCGCAGTCTGTGGGTTATGGTAATTGGCATTTTGTATTTTAATATATTTCTCACTTTCAGAGGTACTGCGGTAAGGTTTTATGTGAATTATTTGCATATATTTCAAGAGACCTATCTGATTATGGTAATTGGCATTTCGTATTTTAGTATATTTCTCGTTTTCAGAGGTACTGTAGCAAGGTTTTATGTGAATTATTTACATATATTTCAAGAGACCTGTCTGATTATCATATTTAAACAGCTCTCTTCTACGTATTTATATTAACTACAACGCCCCCTTAAATTCTCGATTTCTTCACACTTTTTGGATACGCCTGTCACTACAAAGCCTAAGATCCAAACGGAAGAATATGCGTAAATCCTGGATCCGTCGCAACATTCGAACCCGCGACCGAAGTATCAGAACGAGGTCACGTCACCCACTTGTTCTTGTGTCTCCTACCATCTAATTTTGGGAAATTTAGGGAGCCCTAACAGATTACCCACTACATTCCAAACGGATATTTTCCCATGTTCTTGTAGCTCCTACCCTCTAATTTAGGATACCTATCGCCAATAAAAGCCTCATGATAACTTTGAACTTATTATGAAAATAGCACTTCCGTAAAAAGACAGTACTAATAATAATACGAGTATATGGTATATTTGACCTCAGTAAAAAGGAAAGTATACTAAGTTATTGGTATTAATCTTTATTTATTTTCTACTTGAATGTCCTCTTTAATTCTACTGAGAACCATAATATTTACGCAACTCTTTTCGCAGGTAAATATAATAGATATGAAGAGAGAGAGAGAGAGAGAGAGAGAGAGAGAGAGAGAGAGAGAGAGAGAGAGAGAGAGAGAGAGAATGGTTTCACCCAGGTGAGGTGAAAGTCATAATAATATGGCCATTCCAATTTGTTTACATTTTAACGGTTTACTAAACACTCGCGTCTGTCGATTCCTATCTTTTCCTATCTCTCTTTCCCCTCCACGCAGAAGTGACCTACGCCAGTCGACTAATAGCTAGGTGCTAGGTCAATGCTTACGTCAACAGAGCCTTACTCGATTTTAGAAAAAGCTACCACATCGTTTCTGAGGTAAGCTGAGTTTGGTTTGCTGTCACCGCGCTACGAAGTTCGTGTTAGAGCAATACTTGCGTGTATTTATAATAAAAACTGGAATTGACAGGCTATATAGCACTGTACGCAGACCAGATCACAGAACTGTGAGCGTGTTAACTGAATTTGCCTAGCGCTTAAAATACTGTTCCTATTTTACAATCTGCACGACAAAGCTTGGCTTTAGGCTGTAGAGCTCCATTATTGCCGAACTGTATATGTTTTTAGTCTTGTTATTTTATGACTACTGATTATCATGTTTTAATTTTGATTTAGGGCTGATATAACTGAATTATCGAAATAGGAGGAAGAAAATTTGGTTCATCTTTGAAGTTACAGTATACACGTCTTTCCTTTTATTGTATGACATTTTTATGTTTTAGGTCTAATATTGGTTTTATTCCTTAACGTTTTACTGAAAAAAAAATGCTGAGGGAAACAACACTTGTTTCATTTTAATGAAGCTGATACATATGATGTTTGGGTACAATCATTTAGTTGATGATACAATTATGACATTTGTCGTGAATGTTGTTTCTAAGTCCCTTATCATGAAAAAAGTGCTATTCATAGAAAATTCCAGTATGGTGGTCATTTTTTAAAAATGAACGCTAGTAATAAAAACTGTCGACATGGTCGACAATTTCAAACTATATAAAAAGTTTCTCTTCTTCACATCTCGGGGAACGTTAATCCAAGATATCCTTTCCTGCATAGGTTGATATACTGTGTCAGCATCAGAATTTTATACTCCCAGATTACCATAAAAGTCAGTAAGTGGTTACAGTGATCACTGATGCCTGGCTAAAACTCCGGGTTGACAGGGACTGGTTAGAATTTTATGGCTAAAACTCCGGGTTGATAGGGACGGGTTAGAATTTTATGGCTAAAACTCCGGGCTGACAGGGACTGGTTAGAATTTTATGGCTAAAACTCCGAGTTGATAGGGACTGGTTAGAATTTTATGGCTAAAACTCCGGGCTGACAGGGACTGGTTAGAATTTTATGGCTAACTCCGTGTTGATAGGGACTGGTTAGAATTTTATGGCTAAAACTCCGGGCGGATAGGGACTGGTTAGAATTTTATGGCTAAAACTCCGGGTTGATAGGGACTGGTTAGAATTTTATGGCTAAAACTCCGGGTTGATAGGGACTGGTTAGAATTTTATGGCTAAAACTCCGGGTTGATAGGGACGGGTTAAATTTTACTAAAACTCCGGGCTGACAGGGACTGGTTAGACTCCGCGTTGATAGGGACGGGTTAGAATTTTATGGCTAAAACTCCACAGGGACTGGTTAGATTTTAGGGAAAACTCCGGTTTGATAGGAACTTTTTTATGGCTAAAACTCCGGGTTGAAAAAATTTTATGGCCTCCGGGTTGATAGGGACTGGTTAGAATTTTATGGCTAAAACTCCGGGCTGATAGGGACTGGTTAGAATTTTATGGCTAAAACTCCGGGTTGATAGGGACGGGTTAGAATTTTATGGCTAAAACTCCGGGCTGACAGGGACTGGTTAGAATTTCATGGCTAAAACTCCGCGTTGATAGGGACGGGTTAGAATTTTATGGCTAAAACTCCGGGCTGACAGGGACTGGTTAGAATTTTAGGGCTAAAACTCCGGTTTGATAGGAACTGGTTAGAATTTTATGGCTAAAACTCCGGGTTGACAGGGACTGGTTAGAATTTTATGGCTAAAACTCCGGGTTGATAGGGACGGGTTAGAATTTTATGGCTACAACTCCGGGCTGACAGGGACTGGTTAGAATTTTATGGCTAAAACTCCGCGTTGATAGGGACTGGTTAGAATTTTATGGCTAAAACTCCGGGCTGACAGGGACTGGTTAGAATTTTATGGCTAAAACTCCGGGTTGATAGGGACTGGTTAGAATTTTATGGCTAAACCTCCGGGTTGACAGGGACTGGTTAGAATTTTATGGCTAAACTCCGTGTTGATAGGGACTGGTTAGAATTTTATGGCTAAAACTCCGGGCGGATAGGGACTGGTTAGAATTTTATGGCTAAAACTCCAGGTTGATAGGGACTGGTTAGAATTTTATGGCTAAAACTCCGGGTTGATAGGGACTGGTTAGAATTTTATGGCTAAACTCAGGGTTGATAGGGACTGGTTTGAATTTTATGGCTAAAACTCTGGGGTGATAAGGACTGGTTAGAATTTTATATCGTTGTCAGAACTGCACATCCGAATGTTCACCCCGAGAAGACTGCTACGTCAGGACGGCAAGAGAATGACCTCTTGATGCTTACAAAACGCCCCAAAGGTTGACATACTACAAAGCCTTTGGTAATCCCGTAATCGAAAGGCCTTCCCTGGTTCCTAAAACCTGAAACTCTGGGCAAATGAAGCTCATTAGTCGAGCAAAGGATGTTCGTATGGTGAAAGGAAACTCCGATAACGAAAATGGGCAGATATACCATGTCCACTCATGTTACAGAGAGTATATATAAAGAGCGTATACCGCTCGGTACAGGGGCAAACTGGTGATAGACACTGGGGTGAAACACACCATATTGTTAAAGGGAAGCCGTTACTACCACAACATTGGTATAAGGTGAGACTAGACATCACAACAAGATATCACAACAGCTAGATAGAATACAAGCAAAAGTAACTCGAGTAACTCCAAACACATCAGGTGGAACCGATGTTAGCCGTGGCAAATGACAAAAAAAAATTCAGACATTAAAAACTAAAAACTAGAGTATTTTGGTATGAGGAAGAAAATGATCATGCAGTT
>NC_089799.1:19669901-19674901 GCF_040412425.1 Macrobrachium rosenbergii
TGTCAATAAAAAATAAATACTTTTTTAAACTACTCGATAAAAACCTTTTTGATTGTCAGTTAAGTTTTTCATTTTACTACTCCCTGCAGAAATATTCCATTACAAGTAAACACTTTGGCAGTGATACTTGTGAAATCAGACATGTTTATAATATCATTAGATATTTTGTATTTCAACGCTTTAAAGTGTTCTGTAAAGCAATAGTGCTTGAATTGAGAAATAATAAGTCGTACACCACAAAAGTATTCACTTTATCTTCTGAAGAAATATTTTTTTTAAAGCCACATAAAATTTTACTCATATTCATTCATCTTCGTAGTCTCTGTTTCATTTCCAAGATCAGCATCAGTTATTTAAAACTAATTTTAACAGATAATTTTTTAGTGGTATAGTGGTTAGTGTCGTGGTGCGCCACTCAGATGTCACGGGTTCGCGTCTCTCCCCCGGGCAATGAATAAAAATCACTGGCTCTGTATCCTGATCAGTTACTGCTGCAGTGTGGGGTCTGCGGTGGGAGGATGAAACCATCATTCTTTGGAAGCTTGGAATTCAAGTCAATGGCCCGTGTGAGTTTTCATGTGAATAGGTTTCATCTACTGAATTAATAATAAATAATATGTATTAACTGGTTACAATATAATTTGTATTCAATTTTCCTTGCTTAGAACTTATAAGGAATTCTGAATCTCTCTTGATGTGTTATTGCTATAGCGCATTACGGTTAGTTACGTAAGAATTTGGTAATATATAACAAGAGAATCGCCTACATACAAGGGAAAACAAGTAAAAAATAGGCCGAAGTTTCTTCGGCGTAATCAAGTTTTCTGTACAAAGGCTATAGCGTATAATCAAGGCCATCGAAAATAGATCTATCTTTCGTTGGTCTCGGTATAACCACGGGCCGGTGGTAGCCTATCCTATATCGTTGCCAGAAGCACAAATATGGCTTATTTTAACTTTAAATAAAATTCTAAAAACTACTGAGGCTAAAGGGCTGCAATTTGGCATGTTTGATGATTGGAGAGTTGATGATCAACATAGCAATTTGTGGCCCTCTAGCCTCAGTAGTTTTTAAAATCTGGGGGCGGACAGAAAAAAGTGTGGACGGACAGACAAAGCCGGCACAATAGATTTCTTTTCCAGAAAACTAAAAACGGAGTTTTTTTGTCTGTGAAGGAAACGAGGTTAGAGACATTGCTTAAGAGTGGGTAACCCTGAGTGTATGCCTATTAATTTGAGGGTTAAGCATCTATCACCTCTACGAATTTTAACTTCCCTTTTGGGATGAGAATGAGAATCTAGTACTGTCTTGCTAGAACAGTATACTTTTAAAATCATTTGAAAACACAAAACTTTTCGTTGAAATCTAATCTGGTTTTATCTGTGCCGTGCTAAGATCAATAACTTTTTATTAACTGTTATCTTTTAGTAGCAGTTATATTTAAATTTTACACAAGTGAAAAGCAATACGAAGAATAGTATGAATTTTTGCGAGTTCTATCCGATGCTTAACTTTTTTCTTTATAAACAACTCTCGCCCTAAAAAACAAATGCTCAAACCATTCTGGTTTTCTAACGGTCTACAAAAGGATGAAAAAGTTAAGTCAATTACCTATCGATATACTTTATTTTATAGGCGCTGCCCAAGACTTTGCCAGTCATATTTCATGAAAAGAATGTTTAATGAAGTTTTTTTTTAACTGCCTTGCCTGTACAGCAAAAATAAATAAATAAATAAAAATATAAATAAATAAATAAATAAATGGTTGCCAAAATATAATTCTAGAAGTAGCAAAGCAATCTTTTATCACTGAACTTTTCATTCAAACGTACAGGAACTCATTTCTATTATTCTCGTTATTCAGTTACTCTGTCTTTATTATTTATTATAATGAATGAATTCCCTTTGTAACCAGGTCTCAGTTACTGTAAGTCATATGAAACTATTAATATCAAAATTACCTTTGATGTCTTTTGGAAATTTAATTCACTCAACTTTATGATGCGTTGCTTATTTTTCCAGTACGTCAGATTTATCTGAATAATATGAAATAACAGGAAACGGATCTACCTTGGCTACCGCTAATTAAATATAAAATGTCATAGTGAGTGAACCCTGCTGTGTGATAATTAGTACATATATTAAATTTCCAATAAAGGATTATGAGAGTCGGTTTATATACCGTTTATTTTTCTTCATATACAAAGCCTACAAACATTATATGCATTCTCTCTCTCTCTCTCTCTCTCTCTCTCTCTCTCTCTCTCTCTCTCTCTCTCTCTCTCTCTCTCTCTCTCCAGTCTCAACAGCACATGTTATTCCGCATATACAAAACCTACATGTATTACAAGCATCTCTATCTCTCTCTCTCTCTCTCTCTCTCTCTCTCTCTCTCTCTCTCTCTCTCTCTCTACAGTACATATTACTCCGCATATACAAAACCTACATGTATTACAAGCATCCCTCTCTCTCTCTTCTCTCTCTCTCTCTCTACAGTCTCTTACTCTCTATATAAAACCTCATGTATTAGTACATGTTACTCCGCATATACAAAACCTACATGTATTACAAGCATCTCTCTCTCTCTCTCTCTCTCTCTCTACAGTACATGTTACTCCGCATATACAAAACCTACATGTATTACAAGCATCTCTCTCTCTCTCTTTCTCTCTCTCTCTCTCTCTCTCTCTCTCTCTATTACTCAAATATATAAAACCTACATGTATTACAAATCTCTCTCTCTCTCTCCAGTACATGTTACCAATATACAAAACTAAATGTATTACAAGCATCTCTCTCTCTCTCTCTCTCTCTCTCTCTACAGTACTTGTTACTTCATATATACAAAACCTATATGTATTACATGCATCTCTCTCTCTCTCTCTCTCTCTCTCTCAAGTACTTGTTACTACGTTACAAAACCTAAGGTTTACATGCATCTCTCTCTCTCTCTCTCTCTCTCTCTCTCTCTCTCTCTCTCTCTCTCTCTCTCTCTCTCTCTCTACAATACGTTACTTGGGGCTGCTTCTTAACTTCTACCAAACAGCTGAAGTTGCGAAGCCAAGTCCTGCGCTGAATATTGAAGAACCATCCCGGGAGGTTCTTCCGTCCATGTGACATATTGACATCTCTCTTCGAAATGCCAATAATTCAAGCTTAAAGCTTTGCATGTTCTTTTTAAGCGATCGAGTGAAAGTAAATGAAAATGTATGAATGATTCCATGTACATTGTTAATTACACTTACGGCTTTAGGTAATACTAACAGAAATTTTGGAACTAGTATTATCAGTTAGTTATAACTTACATCCTTGAAGCAATCCAGTGTAAGTGGAAAAGTTTGGATTATTTAATTTACAATGTTAATTACTGTTGTGTCTTTAGGTAATACTGATGGAGACTTAGAGCTGACATTATCAGTTAGTTGAAAATTACATCCTTTGAAGCAATCGGGTGCAACTGAGGGAAAGTTATTGGAAAAGTTTGGATTATTTTATATACAAATTTAATTACAGTTGTCTTTAATGGATATTTGGAACTAGCATCATCAGTTAGTTATGAAATACATCAAGTATCAATTACATCCTTTGAATGAGTAATGCAATAATACTGGTAAACAATTAATCATTAATATTAGTTTCACACTGAAGAACTACGTGTTGTTTATGGTGTTGTTTCTTTCTTATCGTTGTTTGGATATACCTAATGATTTTCTTTATCTCGGCTAACATCATATTCTTTATTGTGGAGATTATTGTATTACAAACACCACCTACATGTATTACATGCATGCATCTCTCTCTCTCTCTCTCTCTCTCTCTCTCTCTCTCTCTCTCTCTCTCTCTCTCTCTGCAGTACATGTTACTCCGCATATATAAAACCTACATGTATTACATGCTTGACATATTTTCTGATTTTCTAATGCAATGCATCATTAAGCCAAACACATCGGCTTGAGCTAAATAATTATTTTGATGATATATACGAGTAAAAAAGGCTCTTGAAAAGGTTCTTTTAATTTGCATGGCATAATTAAAAAGATACTAGCGATATTAGTTCCTGTATAATTAAAATTATGTATATAATTTTCCAATACTTGAAGTATGAAGTTGCATTTTGTTTACTATTTACCATATGGTCGTCAAAATTGTCAATCATATTATTATTATTATTATTCTTCTTCTTCTTCTTCTTCTTCTTCTTCTTCTTCTTCTTCTTCTTCTTCTTTTATTATTATTATTATTATTATTATTATTATTATTATTATTATTATTATTATTATTATTATTATTATTTATTATTAATCTAGCAATACCACGAAATAGGCTAATATAGCAGAGTGTTTAGGCGATAAGCCGGTACCCCAAAGACGTTAAATGTCTCATAGATCGAAGGAAGGTACCTTTCGGCCTGGTTATTGCTACCAGTGCATTGAAAGCTGTTGGTTTCGTTGAGTTTATTATCCATACACTATCACTGGTACATTTAAAAATGTGTGGATACTCTTTGTGTTTCAAAGTTTTTATTATTACTTGAAATGAATAATAATAATAATAATAATAATAATAATAATAATAATAATAATAATAATAATAATAATAATAATAATAATAACAGATAAAGAAATAGTAGTGATATATTTTTCTTTTTATAATAATAGTAATAATAATAATAATAATAATAATAATAATAATAATAATAATAATAATAATAATAATAATAATAATAGAAAAAGAAACAGTAGTAATATATTTTTCTTTTTGATAATAATAATAATAATAATAATAATAATAATAATAATAATAATAATAATAATAATAATAATAATAACAAAAAAAACAAATATTAGTATTTTTCTTTTACAGGCAAACTAATAATTCCTTTTATATACTTCGTACTATGCTAGTCATATTCAGAAATATAATTTTTTCAAGGAATATCAACGACGACTTAAAATTCCCTTTAATCGCATATAACGGAATAACACATGAAGCGTCGGTT
>NC_089799.1:19679901-19684015 GCF_040412425.1 Macrobrachium rosenbergii
AGATCACACTGGCTACCTTCTCTGGGCAAGGGCCAGGATCACTCTTAGATGTTAGGGCACTGTGCCGAGAGGGCACTAGTGCCAGGATGAGCGTATAGCTCGGCAACTACTGGGCTCTCTTCCGCCCCTTCTTCTTCTTCTTCGGTTTCCTCCAAGGCCTATCAGTAGCTGGCCTAGCAGGTGATGAGAGCACCGACTCCGGGGACAGGCCAGAAGGGCTAGCGGGCGCGAAGTCAGGGCAACTGCAAAAGCTGCGGAGGACTCCTACTCCGGCTGCTGCGACAACCGAGCGAGCGATCTCGACTTCTGCGTCCGAGGATGCCAGTTCCTGGTCTTCCAAGGGAGGGGTACCATTTTGATCCTCCAGGGTTCATCCTGGATTCAAATTTTGCAAAGAAGAAGTTTCGGGTGCTGGAGGCTCTCCAGTCGCGATGATCAACTGCATGGGGAATCCTAAATCTCCCGGAGGAGGATTCGCCTCATGATTTAGACCCGGCATAGGGGCCTTTTCCATTGGTAGCTCAACGTCCGTGGCGGACGGAGTCTGGCACTGCTCAGTGCTCGCAAGTGGCACTGGCAGCAGTTGAGGGTCAGGCATGCCTGACAAGGGGTCTGGAGGTGCAATACCTCTCGGACGACTTGGGTTTGGCTGCGGCAGAGATTCCTGCCCCAGCAGGAGATCGTAGCCTCTCCTAGAGTTTTGTTCGGGGGCATCCGCTGGGTGTTGCTTGCTTGGGCAGCCCTCCCAATTTGTGGAGTGGTCTGCCCGCTTGCACGTCCTGCAGCGGTACTGCTCCTCCTGAATCTCTCTTCACGGAGGGGGAGGACCTCTTGGTGGGCCAGCCCTTCGCGATTGGAGAGGGCTAGGCCTGAAATAGGTTGGGTGGCGCCCCTTCCGCGGACCACTTTGGTGGGCGGAAGGTGGAGGTTTGTCATTTTTGGGAGTTACAACTGGGGCCTCCGTGGAGGAGGTAACGTGGCTGCGGAGTGGCGTTGGTGACGGGCTTCCGCAGAGAAGATCCCGACCCAACAAGAAGGCCACTCCGGGCCGAATTCCACCTACCACGCCGAGGCGGTGGGGTATCGTGCCCCAAGGTGTCATAACCTGGAGTTGGACAGTAGGAACGGTGATGGTGTGGCCCTCTATCCACTTCATTTCCCACCGGGTTTCTTCGTCAACCATGGCACCGGCTGGCACTTGGGCCCTAGTGATCAGGCTAATGTCTGCCGCAGTGTCTACTGTGACCGGAAGGGTCACGGGCAGGCTAGTGCTCTGAAGAGGGGCCACCGAGATGTACTGGGTTTCCAGTCTCTCGGGGTAAAGGATCCGGTGCGGACCAGCAGCAGAAAATGAAGTGCTGATTAGGTTGACAAATTTGGTGGTGGGGACATGATGTGGACAGGCCGGAGATCCAGCATTGTAGTGGCTAGCAGCCCCACAGGATCTGCACGGGCCTTTGGATGGGCTCGGTGGCCTGCAGTAACTGTTGGAGGAGAGGGCTGAGCGGATGAATCGGGAGCGGAGTTCTGGCTGGTAGGGTTAGGCTGCTTATTAGTGCCGAGTTTGTATCGGCACTCAGCTTCAGCGTGGCCCCCCTTCTTGCAATAGTTGCACAGGGTCTTGCTAGGCAGTCCATTCTTCAGGCGAGTGGAGTTCGAGAGGTAGGCCGGAGGGATGATTCGCTTCTGAGAGGTGCTATGCGACTGATTGAAGGTTTCCCACGAATCAGCCATGCGACAAGCTTCCATAAGTGTGGAGGGCTGTTTATCGTTAAGATATACTGCAAGGGGCCCTGGCACACATTGGAAAAGGTCTTCTAGCATGGTCCGATTGAAGAGATCCTCAAACGTCGTGCAGGCCAAGGAGTCGAACCAGCGCGTGCGGACTGGGTTTTGTGACATGCCCATTCTGTCCAAGACCAGCCGACTTCCTTGGCAAGACCTCGGAACCGTTGTCTCCATTTTTCTGGGGTTATCTCGTAGGCCTTGGTAATGACTCTACGAACTTCCGCCATGTTGCCTCTCTGGCTCTTCTCCAGTGAGCGGCGCTGCCTGGCTTTTCCCTCCATATGCTTGGCTAGTATTAAGGCTCTCTCCGTCTCCGTGGTGCTGTAGTTATCGAAAAGAGCCTCGATCTCCTCCAGCCATGCTTCTGGCTCGTCCTCAGTCCACTTGGGGACTAGGGAATTGATGCTCGAAATTGGAGCGTTTGATGCAGCAGGTGTAGGACTGGAGGCTTGATGGCTAGCCATAGCTTCGGCATTCTCCATTTTCGCTCTCTCAAGCTCGAGCTCCTTCTCCTTTAGGGCTAACTCAGTTTCCTTGCAGGCTAACTCATGCTGTCTCCTTCTTTCTTCTCTTTCCTCTTCATATTGCCTTTGCTCGGCGTCATACACCCTTCGTTCTTCTTCATACTTCCTCTGCTCGAGTCTTTCTTCCTTCTCCCGCTTGGCCAAGTCGTCCACTTGCTCCTTAACCCAGGTAGTAAGTTCCGAGCCGGTGAGACCTGCCGCCGTCCCCAGCCCCAGGAAAGTTTTATAATGCTCTGCTGCCATGGTTCTGGTGGGGAAGGGCGTCTAACCGGGTCGAGTGGGCGTACTTGGGCAGCGAGGAAGTGTCTCTTCAATGACGTGGCACCCTTTCAAAAGGTGGCACTGTAGTTTGGGTGTGCCGTGTACAGGTCACACTGGTGGCACTCAGTGTCCCTAGGCCCTGGTGCAGGTTAGGTCCCAGAAGAACCTTCTCTTCTGTGTTCCCCTTTGTTTTCTTTAGTGGCACTTATGGTGCAAATGTGTTCCTAGGGACCCTCTACTGGAGTCCAACTAGGCTATATGGGAGGAAAGGCACTCTACACCCCCTGCAGAGTGCAACAATCGAATGAGAGAGAAAGGGAAGGTAAAAAGAGAGAGAGAGAGAGAGAGAAAGTAAGCTATTCAAGTATGACAGTGCTGCAAATTATTGGCACTGTGGAATAAAGTGAGTTTGGTTTTTTTTTTTTTTTTTCTTTAAAGATCCTCGTGAGTGGCTGGTCCCAGTACCGGCCCAGTGCTGGCCCCTTCTTTTTTCAGAGGGTGAAAACTACTGTTTGCTTCGGTCTGGATAACAGGCCTCACTCGTGACCGACAGTTTATCACTGTATTGTAATTACTCTTAACTTGTCCTCATCTATTGTGGGACAGAGGTGTTTCTTTTATTTGGTTAAAGTATTCGAATTAATTAGCCTAGTGTCGGCCGTTCTTTCTTTGAAGAGGGTCACGTACACTTAGGTTAGGAATGCTTACTTGAATGACGAGAGAGAGAGAGAGAGAGAGAGAGAGAGAGAGAGAGAGAGAGAGAGAGAGAGAGAGAGAGAGATTTTCAATCAGCGAATTTCTTGCTGCTTGAGAACATGTAAACAAAGATTTTATACATGCACAATGGCATGGATCTTAATAAAATGATATAGATGCGTCGTCTTGGCTTCCTTAGGGATTACTTTATTATCTTAATTTTCCCGGGAGCCGACGTCACAAAAGTTTATCGTAAAAATTTTAAATTTTCTTTATATGATTTTATAGTAGGTATTCATATAGAACTTGTTATTACTCCTAACTAAGGCCTAACTTTCCCTGCCTAAATTATCTTTTGGTTTTTTCCTAGCTAAGATATTAGGAGGTGGGTTCACTACAAAAAGCAAAAAAAATATATGCCCCAAGAGTGGCGGGGAGCAGAGTCGAGGTCACAATAGAGAATGACAATAACAAGGTCTTAAGATAGCGGAAAATCCCGTTAGGCCTAAATTTCAAAACCTTGACGGCGCGACAACATCAAATGGCGGTTACTCTAGTTTAAACAATTTCAAAACAACAACACATGGCGGGTATTTTCTTTTAGCACAAATTCAAACAACGAACGAAACAAATGCAGGTATCCAGATTTTACTTTAAATATACCAATCATGCATAGCGTTTTACGTTACGGATGGAAAACTAAATTACCAAACAACTTTGTGTCTTTTGTTATCGTTCTCTCACCCGGAGATTAAACAAAAGAATGAAAAGAGAGATGCTGGCTTGCCTGCGTAAATTTACGTTGTTGAACGGTACCTTTATTGTAAAATTACTATTTCAGTTCG
>NC_089799.1:19684515-19694515 GCF_040412425.1 Macrobrachium rosenbergii
TCAGGGCGAATAAGAATTATTTAACCACCTCTCTCTCTCTCTCTCTCTCTCTCTCTCTCTCTCTCTCTCTCTCTCTCTCTCTCTCTCTCTCTCTCTCTCTCTAATCAGAGTTGACCAACGCGAAGTAAGCATAATTTCATGGAGTTAGAAAACTGGCACTAGCATTTGTAATAGCTATTGACATTTACTGACCACGCTGCTATTATAGTCCACTGACCACTTTTGGTTCAATAGTGGTCAGTGGACTAGCAGTGTGGTCAGTAAATGTCAATATATAGCTATTGCAAATACGAGTGCCAATTTTCTAGCTCCGTGAAATTATGCTTACATCGCGTTGGTCAACTTTGAGAGAGAGAGAGAGAGAGAGAGAGAGAGAGAGAGAGAGAGAGAGAGAGAGAGAGAGAGAGAGAGAATGGTTAAATCGTTCTTCCTCGCCCTGAAATTGAATCCTGAGTCTACTACTCAGGATGATATCCTGAGTCTACTACTCAGGATGATATCCTGAGTCTACTACTCAGGATGATAGTAACGGTTAATACTGGTACGAAGGTCAACAGTGTGCAAGGTAAGAATTCTTTAAGAATGCTCGCAGTCACATTAACTCAACAACTCAAATAATTTAACATTTCATAATGGATCGCTAGTGAACAATGAGAGAACTTCCCCCTCCCCGCATCCTCGCCCAATACTTAGTATAGTATTGCATTGTCCTCCTGATTTAAAATATAAGGTAAACAGATTTTGTTTTATGTTTTTTTAGTTTTCTGCAAAAGAAAACTAGTGAGATGGCCTTTTGTCTGTTCTTCCGCACTTTTCCTGTCCGCCCTTAGATCTTAAAAACTACTGAGGCCAGAGGGCTGCAAATTGATATGTTGATCATCCACCCTACAATCATCAAACATATCAAATTGCAGCCCTCTAACCCCAGTAGTTTTTATTTTATTTAAGGTTAAAGGTGGCCATAATCGTGCTTCTGGCAACGATATACGATAGGCCACCACCGGGCCGTGGTTAAAGTTTCGTGGGCCGCGGCACATACAGCATTATACCGAGACCACCAAAAGATAGATGTATTTTCGGTGGCCTTGATTGTACGCTGTAGCGGCTGTACAGAAAACTCGCTTGCGCCCAAGAAACTTCGGTGCATTTTTTACTTGTTTTTATTTTTCCTTGTGACATATACCTTGCGTAAAGCTGAGTTTGTGTGTAAGTGACGTCCTTATTTATTGCTGGTGAATTTAATTGTAAGTACGGTATTATTCGCACAGTCTCTTTTAGGTTCCTGCCGTTCTATAAACTGATATCAGCTACAGAAATTCGATTATTCTAGTCTTTCAGAGATATCTCCGTTTTCTGAGTTAGCAAAAGCTGAAACAGCAAGGCTAAGCATTGCGCAAATATTGCTAAATATTTCATATTATGGATATCAAGTAATGCGCTTTCCAAATAAATATTATGTTATTGTGTTAAGAAAAATAATACTCGTAAGACACGGTTCTTCACCAACAAAAAACTGGGAGCAAATTGTTAAGATAATTCTGGACAATTGCAATCAACGCAATGACAAGATTTTCATGAATTCATTTTCGACGACCAGATGGAAATGTTTCGTCGAGAATACAGGAATTTCAATCAGACTGGAGAGCCATCCATCACTATCTGCTTCGCAAAAGCATTACTCTTCAAAAAAAATCCCTCTGAACTTTGGCATTATAAGAGACGGAATCATCTCTCCACAATCTATAATGTCATTATAACAGATTTTCCTTATTGTTCGTTGCGTTCTTTATACTCTACTAAAGGGAAGAACATTATACAAATGGCAGTAATTCATATTGATAAGATTTCATTCTACAGCTCAAACCTAATGGCCAATTCAGTAAATATTTTGTAATTTGATTCATTTTAAATTTATTTGCTATGTTGGGAAAATTGCAAGAAACTTTCAAATTACCTGGCTATAAAAAATTGCTCTTATATAGAAAGAAATAACTTGCTGATAATCACAAAATCAAGTGATGCATGAACTAATTAGCTTTTAAAATTATTGTTAGTGGGGATTAAATTTTGATGAACTTTACAGTAGGCAATTACTTAGAGGGTGCATTTTCCAAAGTTTTTGCTGAGCTTCAGTACTAATCATCATTATTCATATACCCTTATGATAAAAATTTGTACATGTATCTATTTTTTTTTTTTTGTTATTGAAGGTTAAAAATAATATGTGATGGATGGATGTATGATATTTAGGGCAAAAGCCCAGGCACTGGGACCAAGAAGGCCATTTAGCGCTGTAATGAAGAGAAAATAAATTTTGTTAAGGTAAAGGAATTTATGAATTAATGAAGGAAATTATTAATAAATAAAATTGAGTGATGTGACCAACAAATAAAGATATGAAGTTTAATGATTGATGTGATATATAAATTATAAAAAATTTAATGTCATTAAAATTCTGTGCGATGTAATAAATATATTAGGAAAAAAATTAAATATCGTTAAAAAATTTTTATACACTTTATAACAGAGATGACAGCAGAAATATCTGCTTCATCTCCCAAAATATCAAAGAGAGATTTAGTCTTTTCTGGTTCTAAATAAGTCAACCTGATATTCCCCTAAAATAAAATGTTGACCATAATTCATAACTAGTCCTCTCCCACACTTTATTATAAACTTTATGTCAAATGATTTTTATTGTTTAAAATCATACATCCTTAGAAACTAACTTTTTGTAGAACGTGTCAGGAATATCTAATTATTCTGCTTTATCTTTTCTTTATCAGTTATCTCAACAATATCAGTCATGAAATATCAACCGTAGTATTCTTGTAAGATGACTTTTATTGTTTACAAATTTATACACCTTGAGAAACTTGCTTTTTTTTTTTTTTTAGATTGTGGCAGAAATACTGATTTAGCTTGCTTTATCTTTTTATGAGTCATCTCAAAATTATTACCAATGGAATAACCATCATGGTATTATTTGCTTTTCGATCAAGAAGGCATTGACCTAAAAGATATACTTGTGGCTTTCCTTTTTTATTACTACTGTCTATTTCTCTATTTCGTAAAGATATAGAATGGACATTTTTGGTAATTATTAATAAGCAGAAGTTCAGACTGATGTTACGAAGATTGAATTATTATTTGCTTTGCGAAGAAGAAGGCATACACCAAAACGATATACTTGTGGCATTTCCCCATTGATCCAGAAGGTTTTGACCAACACTACTTATTTCGCCAAGAATGAATAAAAATGGACATTTGTTTTTTCTTATGATTATTTCTAAGCGCACGATCAGACTGAAGTTATAAAAACTGAATTACTAACTTTTCTATTACGAAGACATAGACCAAAATGGTATCCTTGTGGTATTTTCTTATTGATCATAAAAGTTTTGACCAACACTGCTAACTTCTTAAAGAATAAATAAAAATGAACATTCGTTTTTTCCTTATGATTATTAATAAGCGCACGATCAAAATGAAGTTATGAAAACTGAATTGCTTGATTTTCCATTAAGGAGGCATTGACCAAAGTGATATACTTGTGACATTTTCTTATTGATCTTCAAGGTTTTGACCAGCACTGCTTATTTCGTAAAGAATGAATAAAATTACATTTATTTTTTTCTTATGATTATTAATAAAGGCACGATCAGACTGAAAGGTTATGAAGACCGAATTACTTGCTTTTCGATTAAGAAGGCATTAACCAAAGTGATATACTTTTGGTATTTTCTTACTGATCATAAAAGTTTTGACCAACACTGCTAATTTCGCAAATAATGAATAAAAATGGACATGTTTCTTTTATGATTATTAATAAGCGCACGATCAGAATGAAGTTATAAAAACTGAATTACTTGATTTTCCATTAAGGAGGCATCGACCAAAACGATATACTTGTGGCATTTTCTTATTGATGATAAAGGTTTAGAGACTAACGGTGCTTAATTCTTAAAGATTTCATAAAAATAGACATTTGTGTTTTTTACTTATGATTATTGATAAGCGCACGATCCGAACGCAGTTATGAAAACTGAAGACTTCTGAAACAAAGTCATACACGTATTAATTATAAGGGCATTTGCATCGCAGGCAGCGCTCTCCCGGTCTCCCGGACTTCGAATAACAGTTTCATATTCATGATGGACAGCATTTGGTTCGAATCATATGCGAAGAGTTTTTTTTATTAAGAGATGTCTCACTGGGTTATGAAAACATGTGAGGTGTGGGGAATCTGAACGAATTTTACATATTTCTTTTTTTTTGGTGTTGTCGGTCAAAATGAATGACCGAACCGAAGGCCATTTCGTGGAATGACAAAAATGAACTATTCAAAAGAGGAACTGCAGTGGCGGTAAAAAAAAAAAAAAAAAAAAAAAAAGGGGAGTTGTGTAAATGCTTCCAAAACCCTTGAAATATTTTGGACGCGATTACGCAAAGAATAGCCGAATTGAGATTGAATCCCATATCTTTTACAACAAACGAGCGTCGCTGTAAACGCTCTTTCCCCATCTATAAAATTGTATTGCTGATGCTCCAAACCCATATATCCGAACGATCTAGTGCTACAAAATGTAGGTTCGACGAATCAAAAGGATCTTCCCATATTGCGAGTTTTTTTTTTTTCTGGTCGGGCTGGGTACTCAAACATTATGGGAAATACGCGACATTACTCTAAGAGATATGTTTTGTAGTGGTATTGTGACTTAATGGATGAATATATTTATTGCCGAGACAAAGATGACGAATCTTTACTCTTATGTGAATGAATATCTTCACAGCAATATCATTTATTTAATAATAAAGGTGTTCGAAAAGCTATACATGGTCATTATTTACTCAAAATGTATCAGCGAGTAACAAATAAATAAGTCACTAACATTAAGGAACACTACACGGGATAATGATCTCATAATTCTCGATAAATACTATTAAATGACGCTCCTTTATAGTAGTGGTCCAGTCAGGAATTGTAATGGCATTAAATGGAAAAAATCTATTTACTGTAGAAGAGATGGGCCTAAAAATTCTCTCCGAAATGGCCTAATAATCGACATTGTCCTAATTTATGACTATAGCATATGTTTCATTAAACCTGTGATTATTTGTGCCTAAGAAATCTTGTTCTTAATAAGAATGTTCAATGACTGCAGGATAAAATCACATTGTATATTCTACTTCCTAGGAAGTGTTGGTGGACGGAGGCAGGTGAATATTTAAGCTCAATCAATATGTATGACACTTAAAAGATTCATGGAGGGATTTGCTGCTTTAATCATGTGACCAGTTTATTTCTGTTTCCCTGGCGAGAATTTCTAATCTTCAACGAATATTTTAAGTAATGCAGCAAAAAGATAACCACATAATTGCATTAAATATGTAGAAGGTAAAAGAAATGATGCTGATATGTAATAAGCAAGAAAGCCTTTTTCGTAAGTTTCTAAATCAGTATTAACACTAGGGAGGTATATAACAAAAACGATAGTTTTAGGAAAACAAACTGGCAGGAGCCTGACATTTTCAAAGGATATTATTATCAAGATCTCCCCTCTCCTGAAATGGAAAATTCGTCGACGGTTCTAAGTTTTCAACTCAGTCTTTCACCCTTCCGTCATTATTCGCTCTTAGTGCGGATAAATAAACGCACATTCTAGTCTTTAAACTAGAGAAGTAATGCGCCGAAGTTTCTTCGGCGCAATCGAATTTTCTGTACAGCCGCTACAGCGTATAATCAAGGCCACCGAAAATAGATCTATCTTTCGGTGGTCTCGGTATAATGCTGTTTGAGCAGCGGCCCATGAAACTTTAACCACTGCCCGGTGGTGGCATATCCTATATCGTTGCCAGAAGCACGATTATGGGTAACTTTAACCTTAAATAAAATAAAAATTACTCAGGCTAGAGGGCTACAATCTGGTATGTTTGATGATTGTAGGGTGGATGATCAACATACCAATTTGCAGCCTCTAGCCTCAGTAGTTTTTAAGATCTGAGGGCGGACAGAAAAAAGTGCGGACGGACAGACAAAGCCGGCACAATGGTTTTCTTTTACAGAAAACTAGAAAAAGGCAGAGCTAAATAATGTGCATGCAGCGCCAGTTTATCGAATGAAATCAATCGATCAATATAAACTTTAAACCTAAGCAACCGCAGAATTCACGCGGAAAGACACATCACCGATGCACCCAGAGATTTCAACGAAGGAAAAATTTCTCAATGAAATTTAAAAATTCTCCTTCTTTCATCCACTTCCAATGCTGCGGCCTCAAAAAGGATATTATAAAAAATCATTTCAATATTTTCTTCGTGACAGGAACGACGTTCGCCTCGTGGGATGGGGATGGGGGTGGGGGTGGGGAAGTTATAAATGGAAGATAAAAAAAAAAGACAATGTAAAGCGAGGACTCACAATTGAAGAAATAAGACTGATAAAAATCATATTAATCATTC
The DNA here is from genome assembly GCF_040412425.1 of Macrobrachium rosenbergii. NCBI lineage: Eukaryota > Metazoa > Arthropoda > Malacostraca > Decapoda > Palaemonidae > Macrobrachium > Macrobrachium rosenbergii. Next base: position 19,690,978 of record NC_089799.1, read on the forward strand.
TTATCTCTGCGTTTTTTGTTGGTGTATTCTACATAATATATATACACTTCTCTTGAGAGGTGTATGGATATTGGTGTATTCTGCATAATATACATCCACACTTCTCTTGAGAGGTGTATGGATATTGGTGTATTCTGCATAATATATATCCACACTTCTCTTGAGAGGTGTATGTATATTGGTGTATTCTGCATAATATATATCCACACTTCTCTTGAGAGGTGTATGGATATTGGTGTATTCTGCATAATATATATCAACATTTCTCTTGAGAGGTGTATGGATATTGGTGTATTCTGCATAATATATATCAACATTTCTCTTGAGAGGTGTATGGATATTGGTGTATTCTGCATAATATATATCAACACTTCTCTTGAGAGGTGTATGGATATTGGTGTATTCTGCATAATATATATCCACACTTCTCTTGAGAGGTGAATGGATATTGGTGTATTCTGCATAATATATATCAACACTTCTCTTGAGAGGTGTATGGATATTGGTGTATTATGCATAATATATATCCACACTTCTCTTGAGAGGTGTATGCATATTGGTGTATTCTGCATAATATAATGTATATATATACTTCTCTTCAGAAATTGTTATCTTTTGTCAGAAGCATGTTTTTTGAGTTAATATTCAATCTATGCCTTTTACATACGAAAAATAATTTTCTCTTGCTAATTATATACTTCCTCTTTCTCAGGCGCTGTAGATCCACAGAATTTCCACACAATAATATCTTGTTTGTAATCTACCTCACTCTTCGCCACTACGTCCTTATTTCCTTTTCCCTGATACTAAAACCACAGTGAAATGGAAATTTTGCAGTTACAAGAGAAAAAGAAGCATTTTACAGTTTCTAGAGAGAGAGAAACGTCTACATTTCTACGAACATTATTCGCTCGGAAGACAAACGATCGGTGTATTCCGTGGCAACTCCGTTCTTTTATCGCTCGCTTGAAAACGTCTTTACGATGTTGTTTACAGTTGTGACTCCTCATATTGCAATGTTAAAAACCGCATTAACCGCTGCGTTTACGGCTCCATCTCCAATGCATATGACGTAAACAGTTTTGAGTGTAATTCGGCATATCAGAATAGCTGCGAATAGGCTGCTATCACGAAGTTTAAACCCGAATATGTGAGCTTCGCTGCGAGTCAATTATTTTGGCGAGGAATATCAAGAGAGGACTTGGGTCTGCCTGGGAATATTGTTATGTAAGACAAACGATCGGTTCCCGTGGCAACTCCGTTCTTTATCGCTAGAGAAAACGTCTTTTTATATGGTATCGATTTGACTAGTCGGCGAGTGCATGAACCATACGCATTTATTCATAAGAAGGTGAGGGACATGAGGCAGTTTTGCCTAAACAAGTTGGAATTCTTATGCTTTGCATATGCAACTATAAACACATGGAATAATTTAAACTTCAATATGCTGAGGCCTCAAAAGGATATTATAAAAAGGAATTTCAATATTTTCTTCTGAATAGTTATGAACGACGTTCGCCTCCTGGGATTTCTGGGGATGAAATGGTGGGGTTTTTATAAATGGAAGATAAAAAAAGTCAATGTAAACCAGGATTTATTTGAAGAAATAAGACTGATAAAAATCATTGTATTAATCATTCTTATCTCTATGTTTTTTGTTGGTGTATTCTATAAACACATGGAATATATATCACTTCAACTTGAAGGTGATACAAAGACTTATGACATGTTTAAATAAAGGAACACATTCCTGGACGTGTAGTTAAGTAAGTATACTGAAGGTGGAAAAACAATTTTTATGAATAAATCATCGAAATTCGAAATAAATGATAAGTAAGCAAAGGAATACGTGCTTGGAAGCAAATTATGTTCAACTGCTGCTTGTACCCCAAGTAACACTCACATATCTAAATACCCATCAGCTCAGCGTATAAACATTCCTAATGATTTTCGCGACCAGGTAACTGCACATGATTGTGAACAACTTTCTAAGAAAGGGTTAACGTGTAACAAAATCTCTCAACACAATCTACACACACACACACACACACACACACACACACACACACACACACACACACACACACATATATATATATATATATATATATATATATATATATATATATATATATATATATATATATATATATATATATATATATATATATATATTTTTTTTTTTCATTATATATAATATATATACATATATATAAAAAAATATATATATACACATATATATGTATATATAAATGGAGTTTTTGTGAAGATAATGAATGAGAGATATCAAGCGTAAATTAGACAAGGCGAAAAAATAGCGTTGCAATAATAAAAGGAATCGGTTTCTAGGAAAAGACTTATTAATTTTTTCCGTGTAGAAGAGAAATGATTGATGCCTTATAGTTACTTGCGCCCATGGACTCTTCTCTTTGTCGTCTTCCTACCAACTGTAACTCTCTCTCTCTCTCTCTCTCTCTCTCTCTCTCTCTCTCTCTCTCTCTCTCTCTCTCTCTCTCACCCGCAGCATGTTTCTCGCTTGCAGTAATATGACTCAAGCATAGAATGTCAGTTTACCAAAGAGATTAAATTCCTTTATCTCGACAAGAACTACACAGCAAGTAATGAATAAATTCCTACCAGCTTACCAAGCTGAGGACGACATATACGCTTCTGTGTTGATTTTAGTTTTTATTATAAAACAGTTATTTACAGTTGAATCCCGCTCTGAGCCGACACCGGGAATTCTGAGAAGTTTCGCTCGTAAATCTTGCTTTCGGTTGCAATCTCAAATGTTCTTGTTATCCTTTTTTTTTTTTTTTTTACAATGTTGTAATGATTTTTTTCATTTTCAGTTTTCTCTGTTTTTTCGAGTTATCGTCGTTCTTACGACGAACAAAAATGATCAGATTTTCGTTAAAACAAAACGAAAAGAATGGATGTAGTCTATAGGATTTTTAGAAATAAAAAAAAATAAAAGAATAAACAGAAATGCTGATAATTCCTAGCAGCGCAACACAAAACACAAAGACTAAAAATAACAAACATGAACAATAATAAAAAATTTAAAGATTTTCTAAAGGCAGACGCTGAGGTCGTAAAATGTATAAAAATCCAAAATGAAAGAACTCTATGGGTATTGAATACATAGTAAGTCGCCACCATACAGAAAAATATTACACCTCCGCATCGACACTTAAATATCCCCTCACCACATATAAATTTTCGGTAGAAATTTATGGAAAATATTTATTGGTCTTCAGTACTGTTTATGGCCCATATCGGGAGAAACGGGACACCAGGGGGTTGAGAATGAAGAGGCTGTTATAAACATATATAGAGCACTGCAGTGGAATGATATCTCACTTACTTGAAAAATTACATTAACCGAAATTAAATTACTGGCCAGTTGATTTTAACCAGAATCGTTCAGAGTGACAAGAGGATTGGTTAAAAAATGAACAAAGTTTATTCGTTAGCAATGAAAAACCAAAGATGACTACTGTTATCGAAGACAGCTGCTTGTTACTCCTAGCGAACG
>NC_089799.1:19699515-19702015 GCF_040412425.1 Macrobrachium rosenbergii
ATTGAGCAGTTGCTCGTTAAGTTTGCTAGTAAAGACGAAAACCTTCTATGCACAGAATGCCAGTTAGAAAAAATGTATTACAGAATTGCTAAAGATAAAGTATGAGAATGTGGAAGATGACTGATGAAGAAGACGCAGACTGGAGACAGAGTGATATGGTAAAAAGCGGACTTGAATCAAGTGCGAAATGCAACCATGGTTCTTAAAAAGGACAGGTGAAAGTACCAGTTTGCAGAATAAAAACAAGGATTGCCAATGATTGCAGAAAGGTTGATGCTTGCATATGACGTAGCCTGAGATAGCAAAAAGAGGTTACAAAGACTGTGAAGAGCTTTAATACTTGTGTGAGCAGAAAAAACCGAATTACAAAATATAATATAGGAAAGCGTATGAACGTTCAGCAGAAAGAACAACGTATGCTGGTATGGGATGTCACGAATGGAAATTCCTGATTGATACAGACATCTGGAAATAACTGTAAATGTGAATGGCAGGGTGAAAAGGAAGCAGGATTTGTTCAAAATGTTACGACGAGACTGGCGACAAGATCATAAATTGACATGTGAGAAGGAATAAATTGTTGGTTGCTCCAGCATTCTATGGAAGCGAAGAGTGGATTGTGAGTGTGACAATGAAAAGAGGAAGCATTCTGATGAATTATCAGGAACAGCCAAACACTCGCTATAGTGAACGTCTCTGTTCCATAGGGACGTTTCGGCTTCGACACAGGAAGCCACTGTCAAAGGCTTAATGTGTTGAAGCCAAAATGTCCCTACGTAACGAATATTAACTATAGCGCTTGTTTAGCTGTTCCTGGTGAGGATCAGATTCCCTATGAATTAATCTTTAGAAACTATTTAGATGAGCTGTTTTTGCATAGTATATGTGCGGTAAGAAAGCCAGGTCTAGTGCGAAAAACAAGAAACATATATAAGATAAACATCGGGTTTTATCACGATGGGTTGTCCATGTGGAGAGAATGGAGGGCGACAGGTGGTTCAAAAATGTATAAGACTGAAAACTCTTGAGATTTAGGGGATGTAATGGGGTTTTGATTTTGCAACAAGGCTCAATTTTAACTCGGCAGGTCTTTGTCTTTGTCTAAAACTTATGCTAATGGTTAGGAAGATGATTTTTCTTCACTTCAAAACAAAATTTTAATCCACAATATTGATAATTAATTATCCTTCCATCAACTAGCCTATCTGTCTATTTATATTTACATATACATGCATCAATGTATGAATGTTTGACTGCATATTTGTGTATGTATGTATGTATATGTATGTATGTATGTATGTATGTATGTATGTATGTATGTATGTATGTATGTATGTATGTGTATATATATATATATATATATATATATATATATATATATATATATACAGTATATATATATATATATATATATATATATATATATATATATATATATATATATATATATATATATTAATATATATATATATATATATATATATATATATATATATATATATATATATATATATATATATATATATATATATATATATTACTTATTTTCTCTGTGCTTTACAAAAAAGTTACTTTGCTTTTGCTTGCCAACATTGTATACAACTAGACGAACCAACTTCTAAGCATAAACTTGACAATTAGAGCAAAAAGCTGCTAGTTTATTCATCGCCTTCGATGAATTTATGTCAATCTGCTCTGAATTAGTTATGGTATAGATTTTATTCACAAGCTTGGTTGTTAGACTCTTGGTCCTGCCACAATATAAAATTATAAGCGATGAAGCTTTTGTAGTTTGCGTGATATTTTTTATTTCTTCATAAAATGAGTAAATAAATTCCTTGCGTGACTTCTATTCGATTCTTCGGTAACTGGCGCCAAGGGTATTTTTAAAAATGCTTTTGATCACAATGTAAATATCTTACAATTACATCTGATAGTTTGTCTTTTACTGTTGGAGGGCAATACTTTAAAATATTATTATTATTATTATTATTATTATTATTATTATTATTATTATTATTATTATTATTATTAATTAAAAAAATACCCATAGTAACATAAGTCTTAAAATGGAGAAGCAAATCCAAAGTTATTATTATTATTATTATTATTATTATTATTATTATTATTATTATTATTATTATTATTATTATTATTAATTAAAAAATACCCATAGTAACAAAAGTCTTAAAATGGAGAAGCAAATCCAATGTTATTATTATTATTATTATTATTATTATTATTATTATTATTATTATTATTATTATTATTATCATTATTAGATTTTGTGTCCCTTTTGATCATAACCTCCATGTAGTTTCAAAGGCTGTGCCTTCTCATCAAGAGCGGTTTTTTTTATTTACTCTGTTGTTGACTTTCTTGTAATTCCTTGAAGTCCTTCAAAGCTTTCACCTCTCGCTTTCTTGGTATGATCGTAAGGGCTTTACGAAATCTATAAAAATAACATTATTTTGATTCGGTGCCTTTGATCTAATTTAAT
>NC_089799.1:19707015-19729515 GCF_040412425.1 Macrobrachium rosenbergii
TATATATATATATATATATATATATATATATATATATATATATATATATATATATATATATATATATATATATATATATATATATATATATATGAGAGGCAGTGATGTTGATAGGCAAGATGTTCTTGCAACAAATGAGAATAGAAAAATGTCGCAGAAATGTGTCTGGGAGGGGACTTGAATTTTGGCAATATATGGTCTGGAAGGAAAAGTACTTAAAATTATACTTGGAAAACATAAAAATGGTAAGAAACAATGTTAGATTAAGTGTCAGTAGAATGTAAATAGAAGAACAAGTTGTAGTATGGAGACGATCTAGGTTTGGATAATCACTACAATGTTTAACCTAAAGCTGAGATAAATGGAGGTTAACGCTGAAGAATAAAGGGTAAAATATGTCGGGGTGAATGTTGGTAAGCCTTGTGAGTTTGAATAATGAGATGAGATGATCATAAGAGAGAACGGATGAAAAATGGGTTGGGGTAAAACATACAGGAGTGGATGAGGGGATATGAGGTGTGTGTAAATTTCCAAGATGTAGTCACATGCTACGGAACGAGTGTTTGTAAATTTAGATTACGAAAGTAAAAAATGGTGTGTTATGGAAAGAGATTAAGCTTGAGAATGCTTGTAGAAAGCTTGTTGAGGTTGTACGGATTGTAATTATCCGGCTGAAGGATGGGGAGACACTAAGAGTTGATACGATTACATGATGCAGTAAAGCAGGAACCATTCCATCATCCATTCTGGATGATGGAATGCTGCTAAAGGAATAGGTGAAATGAGTGGTTCCTTTTTATAAGGGCAGAGATGTTAAAAGAAACTGCAAGAATTATAAGGGCTTACAGTAGGATAATGATTAAGAAAGTAAAACTAATGACAGAATAACTGACAGAACTTGAAAAGTATGGGTGTCGACTAGGAAGGGAACGTTTAAATCAAGTGTAGCTTATAGAATAAATATAAGAGAAGTCTGACAGTTAAGGGAAAAAAAAAGAAAGTTGTATGTGGAATACATGCTACCAGAAGTTAATGACGCAATAATAGATAGTTATATGGAAGATATATAGGACAAATATAAGTTTAATGGTCGACGAGAAACGTGTTAGGCAATGTCGACAAGTAAGTGAATACCTTGAAGCAAGTGGTGGATCTAAGCTAACTGCGTGTTATGTTTAATATCTTTATGGATGGAGTGATATGAGAAACCAGACAAAGGACTGTATATGTAAGGGTAAGAAAACTGGTCATGACTAGTGTGTGGAATGGATGACGCCTGATGGAGACAAAGCACTGATCGGGGATACAGAAGAGAAACTGGAAAGACAGACGATTCAGTCTGAAAGTTTTCTGGAAAGACAGACGATTCAGTCTGAAAGTTTTCTGGAAAGACAGACGATTCAGTCTGAAAGTTTTCTGGAAAGACAGACGATTCAGTCTGAAAGTTTTCTGGAAAGACAGACGATTCAGTCTGAAAGTTTTCTGGAAAGACAGACGATTCAGTCTGAAAGTTTTCTGGAAAGACAGACGATTCAGTCTGAAAGTTTTCTGGAAAGACAGACGATTCAGTCTGAAAGTTTTCTGGAAAAGACAGACGATTCAGTCTGAAAGTTTGTATGGGTACTTGGGAGTGTATGCAATGGATGATGGTAGGATGAGCAAACAGGTTAATAAACGTTCAAGCCAAGAAAGAGTGAGTTTGTACAATTGAAAACGTAGAAGGGAGTGCAATGAAAGCCGCTAGTTTGTATGGGTACTTGGGAGTGTATGCAATGGATGATGGTAGGATGAGCAAACAGGTTAATCAAAGAATAGGTGAAGCCAAGAAAGTAGCAAAGTTTGTACAACAGATCAATAAAAAGGACATGGAAAGTGAAAAACATCAGCTGGTGAAAATCAAGAAAGAACGTATGAAGGGACTGTTGAACCATTTCACCTTTGATAGATGAAGTGGAAAAGTTTTTGGAAAAAGAGGAAGAATGCTTTTACTACTGTGGTAAAGAAACAATGAATTTTTGGCACAGTAGGTTTGACGTGAAAAGGATCAGAAAATGGTTTCAGAAATTGTAGAGATATATAGTCATAATCAAAAGGTTAGCATCAGTGAAAGGATCAATAAGAAAGTTTTGATCTGTCTTGGTTATATGTAAAGAATGAAAAACATCAGCTGGTGTTGAAAACCAGTAGGCAGTAATTAATGTCTTGTTTCACTTCCGGAGACACCCCTTAATAGTGGACATAATATCAAATTCATAAATTCTCTGAAGATGGAGGAGAGGAAGACATAGCAAATAGTTTGATTCCTCAGCAATATTGCGTCATGATGATGTTATGTATATTCGTGAGTACGTGCGTTAATTTGATCTGAAAAGTGAGTTTGATCGTTCAAACGTGATAGAACTGCAGTTTTCTAGACGAAAGGAAGATCCAGGCTTTGAATCGGCAGATAAGGTAGAGTTTGAAATCTCTGTTTTTATGGGAGGAAATTGAACTTGTGATTTTTAAGATTTTCTAATCATTATGAACTTTTGAACTGGTGTGGAGATTTAATATGAACATTCATACCTCTTTTATATTATTGTTTTGTCATGTTACGTTTGCCAATCATCATTTTACACTGCCATTGTGTTTTGCATTTCATTTTTTTGGGAGTTTTCTATCATGTTTAATTCTTCCGACAGATGTCAACACTTAAGAGTGGATAGTTGTAACATGTGGTAGACGGTTTTTTTGACATGACTAGTTTTGATTTGCAGTATGTGAGAGTTTGTTTTTCATGATTAGCCATCAGACTTCTTTAATCAGAAGTGTTTTGCAGTTCAGAGTTTAGTTATTAACTGATAATTCATTTATTATGCATTTTAATCTTTGCTTTGTTTTATTCATTTCTTGTTGGGTTATTTGAATAATAAACCTATTTTTGTAGAAACTATTGCGTTTCTTTAAATGGTCCATTTAATTGATTTGGTGAGAATGAGTGCGATTCCTTGAGAGAGAGAGAGAGAGGCGATACACGGAGAGAGAGAGAGAGAGAGAGAGAGAGAGAGAGAGAGAGAGAGAGAGAGAGAGAGAGAGAGAGAGAGAGAGAGAGATAGACAACTTTCAGATGAAGAAAGATCGTGAGAGCACGTTACATACACTTTCAAAAAAGTGTTAATTCTGTCCTGTTACATATATATACATATATATATATATATATATATATATATATATATATATATATATATATATATATATATATATATATATATATATATATATATATATATATATACATACAAATCGTTACATAGTCATACAAAAGGTATTATAAATTTATGAAAAAATTCAATATTTTTATATTAGACTTAGAATAATTAAGACTTTACATTGATGACCTACTTGAAATGAGCTTCTGTAATCCTGACAGGAGGCTCCTCTTCCCAAGGTCCCGTCAGAAGCGACGGATTTTTCAGGCCCTCGGGGTTGTCTGGTATAGCGGGATCTCTCGTGGTGCCCTCCAGTTCAGAGTCAATCCTTGGCCTGGCAGTCCATGTCCTCGGCTTCTGACGGGGGAACTGGAGGTCCTCGATGTCCTGGAAGGCTCCTTCTGGGAATCCTTGCTGGTTACGCATCAGGATGGAACCCCGTCTTCTCTGGTGTTCCAGGTGGGGGAAGGATAAGTTGCTGAACTCGGGCAGGTTGTGATTAGGCAGGATTGGTTGGTAGGGCCTGGATTGGCGTAGAGTGTGAGGGGGTGGGTGAGGGTGTGGGCGTATCTCGTAAGCTTCTTCTCTCTGTCTTCTTCCCCGTGACGCCAGACCTGATGCAGGAGACAAAGGGAAGATTCATTAGAGCGATGATGTGAAGTGGGGAAGATAGTAGACTAATTCTAGCCATAACTTTGAGAGTGAAAGAGAGAGAGGGCTAATTCTGACTGTGATCTAGAAGGGTAAATAAAGAAGACTATTAATATGCTGGCAATTTTATGTAATCTTGAAGTGCACAAGAGAGAAGACTAACTCTTGCAATAACTTTCAGTGTGAAAGAGAGAAAGCTAATTCTAGCAATAACTTTGAATACGAAAAAGTTAAGGCTAATTCTGTCTGTGACCTAGAAGGGTGAAAAAGAGAAGACTAATTCTACCCATAACTTTGAGTATGAAAGCGAGAGGGATAATTCTGGCTTTCATCTGTAAGGGCGAAACAAAGAAGACTATTAACATGGTGGCAATGTTCTTTAACCTCGAAGTGCGAAAGCGAGAAGACTAACTGTAACAATAACTCTGAGCGAGAAAAAGAGAAGCCTAATTCAGACTGTGATCTAGAAAGGTGAAACAGAGAAGACTATTAATATGCTGGCAATGTTCTTTAATGTTGAAATACGAAAGAGAGAAAACTGATTCTAGCAATAACTTTGAGCGTAAAAGACCGAGAGCCAATTCTGACTGTAATTTAGAAGGGTGAAACAGAGAAGACTCTTAATATTCTAGCAATGATTTCCAAGGGCAAGAGACTAAAGATTGGGTCGGATATGAATGTTATATTGGGTTATACTCGACATGGATGAGAAGGAATTTAATTCGGAGAAATATGCTGACAGGAGAGAAAGAGAGGGGGGGGAATAACACGACTAGAGAACCAGAGGGGACTGATTTTAGAAGAAAAAAAAAATGACGGCGAGAGGAAATGAAGGTTAGATCTGGCAATTGCTTAAGGGTGATATAGACAAAGGTAGAGATTAATCTAATCTGTCAGGAACATCTGAGGAAGAGAAGGTGAAAAAAAGAAGATTTAGGAAGGTTATTGGTTGGAAATAAAGGAATAATTAATAATAGATAAATTATATTTTATGAAAGAGATTACCTCTGACAATATTACGAAAGGGGGGAATAAGAAAGAGTGTATTCTATCAAGAATATTACTAGAAGTTGAAGACAAGAAAAGACGATTAATTCTGGCAAGGAATTTATTCACCCTTTGCTGTATCATCGATCAACAAATGTTTTACTAAGCTAAAGAGGATAACGTACAAAGTTTAATTATTCGTCCTTTATTAATGTCGTATTATGAAGCAAATGATGCGTAATAACACAGGCAGCATATGTTTTGAAAACTGCTTTAGAAGTTACTCGTTTAAACTATATAGTCTTATGTAAAAGGATTGTTTCTACTCGTAAAATGGTATTGTTCTCATTTAAAAAAAATGCGCAATGTAGCATGAGTCTTGAAATGGAGAAACAAATCCACAGTTATGTATATCTACATATACATAACTGTGGATATGTTTCTCCTTTGTTCTCACTGATATTTAAATCGATAACAGACCTGTTTGATCATTACTATGATCATCATGGACTTCTAAGTACTAAAACTGCATATATGTATAGTGTATTAACGAATATTTTTCCTAAACAAAGCAGAACGCATTTAAAACAATATTTTTTTTTCTAGAAAAACAGACATAAAGCAGATCGTTCTATGAACGAATTGTCATATAAATAATATACGATGTATCTAAAAATATCGACATATTTCACACCATTTCCTGCATCCGAACACTTTTATCCCTAATCAAGAATTTTATAAAGGAATAAGTGCGATTTTCCCCTACACGTCCGACTTTGTCACTTTACATGAAACGACGGCACTAGATTCGTTTATGAAAGCAATCAAAACATCGGAAAGCACAATGAAGTTTGACTGCCGTTAATTAATTCCTATAAAAGCCTTCATTAACTTCCACTGACTCATTAGGTTTATATGGAACTCTGAAACGAGGCCATCCTAAGGTTTTGGTTTCTTAATTCCTTTGGTTGACGAGTCCGTATAACAGATATTATGACGCCACTTTCTTAATTCTGCATACGTAATCTAAAATGAAAGACTAAGAGAGACTAAGAGAGAGAGAGAGAGAGAGAGAGAGGGAGAGAGAGAGAGAGAGAGAGATGACCGTTTCTTCAAGGAGGTACAATTTCACTGAATAGTGGTGTATCAAATGATTAGAAAATAAAATAATGAAATTCTTTAGTGCTTTTGGATAGTAAAAACACGTTATGTAACTGTCTGTCACCAAAACTTTAAATAGGACTCAATTGAAATATGCTATAACATTGTAAATCGCATAAAACATTAAAAAATTCAGTTTATGAAAGATCATAGAAATGTAGTAAACTAGAGAAAACACTCAAACGCTTTGGGTAAAAAGTCAATTTCCGCTTCGGTTAAAGGTATGAACTTCGAAATCCAATCATGTCGGTGGTATTTTCGATAATACGAATTTACTTCCTCGCTGTAAGCCGTAATGCTTGCTTTTAGGTATTTTATTATTCTCATACTTTTTAAAATCCTGCGGTGACGCCATAAAACACACAGTAATATTGTGCCTTATTAACAGATAAGAGACAATGGCGGGCAGAAAAGTTAATGATATAGAAATCAACATAACAAAATGTTGTTCCGACGATGAATATGTATTTCTCTCAACGGTCAAAAAAATGCAAAGTCAAAAACACACATGCAAATGTATATACATGTATATATATACATATATAAATATATATATATAATATATAAACACACATACACACATATACAATATATATATATATATATATATATATATATATATATATATATATACATATATATAATATATAAACATATATATATATATATATATATAATATATATATATATATATATATATATATATATATATATATATATATATATATATATATATATGTAAATAATCCCCAATGGGAAGGGGCAATTCCTTGAGAGCAAACAGAAAGGTAGTGCCTTCTGAGCTACCCACAGTTTATGGTAAAAAAACACACACATATATATATATATATATGTATATATATATAATATATATATATATATATATATAAAATATATATACATGTATACATAAGTAAATAATCCCCATTGGGAAGGGGAAATTCGTTGAGAATAAACAGAAGGATAGTGTGCCTTCCGAAGCTACCCAAAGTTTATGGTAAACACACACACACACACACACTCACACACGGGCACAGACACACACGTATGTATGTTACATACACATATACATATAAATATATACATATATATAATATATATATATATATATATATATATATATATATATATATATATGTATATGTATGTGTGTGTTTATGTATGTATGTGTATGCGTGTGTATGTACGCGTGTTCCCTGCAGCACGCCACGGCAGCTCTGATCAAGCAACGTTTTCAAAGCGACTTATTTTTATTCGTGCTTCTGCCAAGCTAACCCTTTTTAATTGGGTCCTGATTCTTTTTGTTGTTGGTATTCTTTGATGCAATTGTAAGTTTATTCCGTACCTTTGATGCTCGACAAACACATTTTGTCCTGTAGGTATTACAATGCTTTTTATGTTATTAGCGAAGCTTTGGACTCATTAGTAACAGCAGCCCGAGTTATTTTGTTTTTCATTGCCTTGTTTTATTAGGGATGAGTTTCATGTTTGTGCTGGGTGTATCGGGTTTCCTTGGCTTGTGCTTGTGTGTGTGTATGAGAGAGAGAGAGAGAGAGAGAGAGAGAGAGAGAGAGAGAGAGAGAGAGGAGAGAGAGAGGTATCAATTTTCAACTAATTTCTTGCATATATGTCGTAACTAATTGTTTGCTGAACAAAACGGCGATTCTGTTCAAAAGAGAGCAAGAGAATCTCTCGATCTTCGCTACTTAAGGAGAATATTTACTTTTTAAAATTTTGTATGCCCTGTCTAGTTTCAAATGGACACATTTCCTCATCTTTATACTGCTCTTACCCTCCTCGTCCTTCAGTCGTTCATCATCTTATCAACGCTTTACACTCATTCCCGTGATTCATCCTTGCCTTTGCATCTCAGATTCAGCGTCGTTTGTGGGGAATTTCTTCTGTGATCACCGTCTATTGTTGAGAGAGAGAGAGAGAGAGAGAGAGAGAGAGAGAGAGAGAGAGAGAGAGAGAGAGAGAGAGAGAGAGTGTGTACTAATTTTCGTTTAATTTCCTGCACATGTGTCCAGTGACTCAGAAGTCTTTACATGTTGCCGGGTGTAAACGTGACTTTATCAGTGTTCGTAATAAATTGCTGTGGCAGGACCTGCCATTGTTAATGTGAAATATTATAAATAGTGGCAAGAGTAACGTCTCCATTTTTGTGTGGCCATGTAGTTTAGGTTTACAGTGCTTTCAGAGATGACCCCAAATATGTGGCTGAACTAATCGTCACGATTTCCCTGGGCAAAAAATATACATTTTGTTAGTTTTACCTTGAATTTGAGCAAGGTTCTGGTAATTCAACTGGGAGAGAGCACATACAATAACTAATTTATTTAATTTAGTGTTTAGATTTTATCATGACACAGGTCTTTTCCAAAAGCAAGAGCAATGACAGTGTTCCTTCGAGTGCAAATAACTAACATTAGATGTCATTACATCGATGCTATATTGCACTGCTACCTCATGAAATGTATAGAAATTTGGACATAATTTCCCTTATTGTAATACTAACATTACGTTGGTATAGAGTTACACAATGGTCATGGATGGCTTTTACTGAAAAAAAAATAATGCTGCAACTAGACTCAGTGCATTAGAATAAATCTGAACAGGCATCTTTACCACCGGAAGATATTTAAAAGCCTGTCAGAATTCCCAAGCCAAGTCTCTTTCCTTACTGCATAGGTGAACTGGTAACTTGTCATTAGCACATTTCTTTTAGCCAAGCCATTCAGACTGTATCGTCGAAGTTTGGGCTGAAATAGATTCAAACACCTACGCATTAGGCGTTTGAGAGGTCTCCTTGTTTACAACCTAAGGTAAATAAATAACTTGCGCTAAGCATATTTCTTTTCGCCACCCCATTCAGACTGCATCGTCTGAGTTTGGGTTGCAATAGACTCAAATACCTATGCATTCTCTTTTCCTAAAACTCCTAATCAGTCTTTCTCACGATACGTTTGGAGGTGGTAAGGGCTATATCTTAGAACCTTTGAGGGGGGAGCCCTGCATTGTGCTAGCTTTCAAAGACAAGTGTTCAGAAATATGAAACTAGACTCGAGAGCCTGACTCTAAATGTCAGGAAAGCCAGTCTAAAAAGCCTGGAACATTTTTCATTAGAACGTGTTCCTTAATCTAGTCTTTAGGAAATGAATAAAACTTTCTCCTCTTCAGACTGAAGACCTTTCGTTGAAAAAGAAAAAAAATCATCCGGGTCTTTAGAAAAACTCCTTTTTTAGAATTTGTTTTTCTCCTAGTTGAAGCAGAGGCATATCCCAGAAAGACTTATGGACCTTTTATGAGAAGCGGCATTTACTAATTAAGTGGCTTTGCATAATGTCCACATTATTTTGAGATAATTATTCACCGTAGAATATTTTATTTTAGATTTATGCAAGCATGAGTTAACAGAATTAACTGGATTGAAGATATTAACGTCAAAAACTTAAATTCTAGACAATAATCTATCAGGTCACTTAATAAGTATTCAGTAGATACTTAAAGTCCATAAAGTACAAAAACACACACACACACACTATATATATATAAATATGTATATATATATATATATATATATATATATATATATATATATATAAATTTATATATATACATACATATATATATATATATATATATATATATATATATATATATATATATTTATATATATACATACATATATATATATATATATATATATATATATATATATATATATATATGTATATATATATGTATATATATATATATATATATATATATATATATATATATATATAAAACTATTTTATGGGTCTGTAAGTATACACTGAATACACTGAATAATCAATAAGTGATCAATAAATGGTTTCTATTTAATATATTTTAGATGTAAAAAAAATTCGCCCTAATGATCAAAAGAACTATTATCCATCATGGCGAGACAACTATATTAATCTAGTTAAGTCTGTGTTTCCTTGCATATGCGTTCTTAAAAGCATTATCCCATAATACTATTTCCCGCTACGGATAGACAGTTGAATTAATAAATGCCATTCTTCATAATGATTCTGTAAATTTCACTCGATTACGCTTCCTCTTCAATCTAAGATCAGGAAAATCTTATGATAGACGTTCTTCTAAACACCAGGGATGATTTTTCGGATCTTTCGTAGACAGTGACCCCCCCAACGGTTTTAACCCAGTATGTATCCACCCTTGCGGCGTGTTTAGTACATGCCCGTTGGGGGTTACCGAAAAACATAAACAAAAGACTGTAAATATCATAAGTATATCTTAGTTTAACCAGACCACTGAGCTGATTAACAGCTCTCCTAGGGCTGGCCCGAAGGATTACACTTATTTTTACGTGGCTAAGAACCAATTGGTTACCTAGCAACGGGACCTACAGCTTATTGTGGAATCCGAACCACATTATAGCGAGGAATGAATTTCTATCACCAGAAATAAATTCCTCTAATTCCTCATTAGCCGACTGGAGAATCGAACTCCGGCCTAGCGAGTGCCAGCCGACAACTCTACCGACTCACCCAAAGAGGAACTTGTAAATATCATAAAGATTATGACACCCAAGAAATATTAGTCGTAGATAACGACCCCGAACTTTGTTGGGGTCGCTATCTAGGAAAGATCCGATTTTTCTCAACGGAATATCCTCACTTCTAAGACAGGAAAGTTTCCTATATTTTCTAATTTGCGGATCACGGACATCTGAATATGTAAGACCTTACTCTGATGGATTTTAGATATATGTCTGGAAAAATCAAACTGAACTTGGGCACTTTTACTTCTCGAACATTTCTTATTAAACCAGTTCATTAATCCATTACTTAGAAAAACGATTAAAACTAACCTCTCTAAGAGTGAAGACATTTTGTTGAATTATTCTCTGTGCCATTTGTTTTCAGTCTTTGAAATATCTGTTGTCAAGATATCTATCTTGTGGGGAAATTGGTAATTATTATCTACTGTAGACAATTGTCCCAATGTATCTTTCCCGAACATTTTTAGTTTTCTGTAAAAGAAAACTAATGTGCCGGCTTTGTCTGTCCGTCTGCACTTTATTCTGTCAGCACTTTTTTCTGTCCGCCCTCAGATCTTAAAAACTACGGAGGCTAGAAGGCTACAAATTGGTATGTTGATCATCCACCATCCAATCATCAAACATGCCAAATTGCAGCCCTCTAGCCTCAGTAGATTTTATTTTATTTAAGGTTAAAGTTAGCCATAATCGTGCTTCTGGCCGTGGTTAAAGTTTCATGGGCCGCGGCTTAGACAGCATTATACCGAGACCACCGAAAGATAGGTATATTTCCGGTGACCTTAGTTATACGCTGTAGCGGCTATACAGAAAACTTGATTGCGCATTTTTTACTTATCTTATAAGATTTCAGTTAACCGTTAACTTCGGCTTTCGCGTTGAGTGCCATCCCCGTGTTAGTGAGTACTACTCGTTTGGTACAATATCAAACCAAACAACATATGTTGTCTTTTGTTTCCTTTGCTGCAAAATTAGGAAACATTTTCACAATTCTTGTTTTACGAATTGTTATCATGACACTTTCAAAGGTCCTTTTCATTTGCTTTAATTTTCCTTGACCTATTTACTGAATTTTTATCATTATGGATTTGCTGATACTTATTGACTTGTTATTTGTGTTAGTAATCTATCAGAAATCAGTTATCCTAGCTACAGACCAGGACATTAATACTCCTCTAGAAATGTTTCGTGGAAATGTATATATACATATGTATGCATGTATATGTATATGTATGTATATATATATGTATGTATATATATACATATATATATGTATATATATATACATCTATCTATCTATCTATCTATATATAAAATTATATATACACACACACACATATACATACATACATATATATATATATATATATATATATATATATATATATATATATATATATATATATATATATATTATATATATATATATATATATATATATATATATATATATATATATATATATATATATATATATATATATATATAATGAAATTAGTCGAAAAAAAAAGCAGGAAAAGTAAAAGAAACAACTACAGCAGTCAAGCAAGCAATCAGACTTTGGATATGTACTGTAGATACGCAAATGAATGGATAAAAAACTAAAAAAAAAAAAAAAAAATAAAAACAGCAGAAAAAAATGTTGGTTTCATGTGAAATTGCTCGTTGCTGTTTCCCGCTGAGTTCAGGCAGGAAAATTCTATATTTATTTTCTCTGATATTCCTAAAAATAACATGGCAGCACCATATGGTCACCTATATCCACTTCATGTACAAATGGTTTTATGTAACAGAGTTCCAAATGGCTACATTTTTGTTTGAAATAAAAAAAAAATTATATTTTATATATATGCTTGCTCAAGGACAGATGAATCCTTTCATAGCATAAAATATTTTTATAAATCGGCAAATTATTCTGAAGTAGATGGGTCTACTAGTAAAAGATAATTAGAATATCATCATTATTAGTAACTTTAACTATGAATTACGATAATAAAACTAATGTAAATAACTTTCTCTACTTCCTGCTTGAGTTTCCTGTGTCATAAAACAGCTCCAACAACAATATCAACAGCGCAAAGAAGCAAAAGCAAAACAGCAGCAATGAGGATTTGGAATATATCACCCAGACCACGAATCGGAAACTTAAAAAGTGGTGAAGTAGGTCATTAAAAGGACAACACCTCTTTCCTCCTGTTTTCCCGAGTACTCTGCTTAATTTCCAAGACCACGGAACCATTCTAACCCCTGGAAATGATTACTTTTCTCTTATTTTATGTCTTCTTCATACAAATAAGCCTCACCCTTTCTGTGCTATCCAACTAACATGAACTAACAGCTATAAAAAAAAAAACGATAGCAATCATTGTATTTACAGTTATTCATCTCATAAACCTTTTTAAGTTCGTCTCAGCAGGTAGAGCTCCTGGTTCTATGCTACCCAGCTAACACGAACTAACAGCTGTAAAAGAACGACAGCAATCCTTTTATTTACAGTTATTTGTCTCATAAGCCTTTTTAAATTCGTCGCATAAGGCTGAGCTCATGGTTCTATGCTATGTGGCTAACTCGAACTAACTGCTGTAAAAGAACGATAGCAATCCTTTTATTTACAGTTATTCATCTCATAAGCCTTTTTAAATTCGTTACATAAGGCTGAGCTCCTGGTTCTATGCTATGTGGCTAACTCGAACTAACTGCTGTAAAAGAACGATAGCAATCCTTTTATTTACAGTTACTCATCTCATAAGCCTTTTTAAATTCGTCACATAAGGCTGAACTCCTGGTTCTATGCTATCTGGCTAACTCGAACTAACTGCTGTACAAAAACGATAGCAACCCTTTCATTTACAGTTATTCATTTCATACACCTTTTTAAGTTTGTCACCTAAGGCTAAGCTCCTGGTTCTATGCTACCCAACTAACAAGAACTAAGAGCTGTAAAAGAACGATATTCATCTTTTGATGTGCAGTGATTTATTTCACAAAACCTTGTTAAACGTGCGTGCTTATTCGTCAGATAAAACGATTATCTGTATCTATAAAGCTCTACACCAGAATCAGAACGATTCTTTCCACTGATTACTTCAAACGTCCCAGCGTATAAATCGTTCTAATTCCAGGGAACCATTTGTTCAGCAATAAAAACAAAAACGTCCCCCCTACACTCTACGCCTCTGCGAAATATATTTACCAGGAATAATATTTTCTGTTGGCGAATGCACCGTACTACAATCGCCACACGGATGGAAAAATGATCATTGCAGCCTCCCCAAAAATGAAATGTACGGTAGAACAGGCCGATAAAAATGCAACGTGGAATACAACGGATTTGGATGGATAAAAGTGAAAACTGCGTATCCGCCTCTGTAGGTTCCCTCTTCCTGGATTCCGGATCGTGAAAGTTTGTTTCTCACTATATGGAATTGAAAGCGCTAAGCCCGCTCCTAAAAAAAAAAAAAAAAAAAAAGCCAGCTATACAAATCCGTTTTCAATGTCAGAAGCACTTTAGAAAATCCCACTTATTTTAAGAGTTATCCAATTTTTTTTCTTTCCAGGCGACGGTCATCGTCCTCGTATTTAAGGTTAAGGAAGAAGCTTTTAAAGTATTTGGGACGAGATTGACGATTTTGGTAAGTTCGGGCGAGAAGTCATTTAATTTCATTTGAGAAAAATTCCAGTTAACTTGAGAGTTACCGAAAGTTTTTTTTTTTTTTGTGGATATAAAGTACAACTATTCCAGGAAGACATTTGTGTTTGTAGAAGACTTATTTATATGAAACCAGTTTTTTTTTTTTCTTGCTAAATGTTAGTTTTTAGAAAAAAAAAGTTTTCTTGAAGGTTATATTTTTTTTGTGGACATACAATACTTCTAGGAAGACACTTGCGGTTGTATAGTCGTTAACTTATTTATATAAAAGCAACTGTTATTTCAATGCCGTGCAAAATGTTAGTTTAGAAAGAGGTTTTCAAAAGTTAAATTAGACATTTTAAAGGCGTACAAATTTTTTAAAGGTGTAGTATCTTTTGAAGGTCATTTATCATTTTAATATTACACAAGAACTTAATTTTTAAGGGCACGGTCGTAAATAACCTTTCTAAAGTTGAATTTTGTGTCTCCATGCAGAATCTTCATGACCTGTTTTCAGAGAATTTTAAATATGTATACACTTTTAGTTTTCTGTAAAAGAAACTATTGTGCCGGCTTTGTCTGTCCGTCCGCACTTTTTCTGTTCGCCGTCAGATCTTAAAAACTACTGAGGCTACAGGGCTGCAAATTGATATGTTGATTATCCACCCTCCAATCATCAAACATACCAAATTGCAGCCCTCTAGCCTCAGTAGTTTTTATTTTATTTAAGGTTAAAGTTAGCCATAATCGTCCTTCTGGTAACGATATGGGATAAGCCACCTACGGCCCGTGGTTACAGTTTCAGGGGCCGCGACTCATACAGCATTATACAGAGACCATAGAAAGCTATATCCATTTTCCTTGGCCTTGATTATACGCTGTAGCGGATGTACAGAAAACTTGATTGCGCCGAAGAAACTTCGACGCATTTTTTATTTGTTTATATAAGAACCCCAGTGAACGGAAGGTGTTCAATGGAATTACAAGCCTAAAATACCACCCATGACAGATGTAATCACGGAACTTTGTAGTAGAAAGTGAACGTTATGGTAATATTGCATCTATTGCAATGTCATGAAAAGACATATATTATTATTATTATTATTATTATTATTATTATTATTATTATTATTATTATTATTATTATTATTATTATTATTCACTAAAAGGTTAGAAGAGGTAAACATATATACACTTGAAGTTTCCCTTTTCTAAGCCCTAACAGTTTATATTTTATTTTACTCCAAACTTTTTTGGTCTAAATCTTTGAACTTTCATTCGCGTAACTTTAAGTAATGATATTGCATCAATACTCTTTGATTTTGCAATATAATTATTCATGGAGGAAGTGAAATGAAACTAAATTCACATCCACGCCTTAAGAAAATAAATGCTAGTTAATACCAACCTCCATTTTACATCAAAGACTGATAATAGTTTCCACTTTATTTCTTTCCCTCTGCAATAAATTATCATTAAACCGTAGGAAATGCCGAACTTTCTTCGGCCCAATCAGGTTTTCTATACATCGCATACATCGTATAATCAGGGCCACCGTAAATAATCTATCTTTCAGTGGTCTCGGTATATTATGCTGTATGAGCCATGGCCCCATGAAACTAACCACGGCGGTGGTGGCATATCTATATCGCTGTCAAACTTTGATTATGGCTAACAACCTTTAATAAAATAAACACTACTGGGCTAGAGGGTGTAATTTGGTATGTTTGATGATTGGAGGTGGATGATCAACATGCAATTTGCAACCCCCTCTAGTCTCAGTAGATTTAAAATCTGAGGCGGACAGAAAAAGAAGTGCGAACGCACAGACAAAACCGGCACAATAGTTTTCTTTTACAGAGAACTAAAATTGCTTACACCGTTCCCAATCTCCCCGTAGGAGAAATAATTAATCCTAAATGTGAAGCGCAATATTCTGTATTCCGGACACATTGTTTATCGACCATGAATTATATAGGTATGGACATAATTCAGTAGCACAATTTTACTAAAAATCAAGATCTTGAAAAACCCACAGATTTGAATAACGTAAACAGACCATACTGTATGCTCTGTACTTATAGACCTGTCTGAACTAAATTTGCATAAAGACTGAGCCTAATTTAAAATCACATTCACTGGAAATAAATAAATATATATATATATATATATATATATATATATATATATATATATATATATATATATATATATATATATATATATATATAAAACTGAATCACGAAAATATGGAACGTGATGAATATATAAATAAAGGAAATGCCACGAAGGCATATGAAATAACAGGTGGTGCAAGGCCCTTTCGACTTACTGTCCTTTGTTGGCTAATTAAGGCCAGTAAAGTGAAAAACTCGAAAATACGTTGATTCATATTCCTTCATGGAATTTGCCTTTTATATATATATATATATATATATATATATATATATATATATATATATATATATATATATATATATATATATACTGTATATATAAATTAGTAGTATGAAAATAAAGTTTAAAAAACTACTTCAAAGGATAGATGAAGAAATAACCGACAAAGTAAAAAGAATACAGAACATAAAAGAAAGAAGTCATTGATGAAACGAAACTAGGCTGTGAGTCCAGAGTGGCTTAAAAATTTTTAAAAAAGCAAAATAAAAATTAAAAACAGTCAATTTGACTTGAGCAACGCATACACAGTTATTCAAAACGAATGTGGAACTCCTCTCAAAGCTTAGAAGCTTTATCCTTAGATCAAAGGAGGATATCTACCCCAATCAAAAGCTTTTTTGCGTAACAAACGTGAAGGAACCTTGATAAACAATAGGCTGAGAATTTTCGACAAGTTTGCGACATGACTGTGATTGTAAAAGGAAAGATAATCAAACACACAAAACACACAACACACACACACACACACACATATATATACATATATATATATATATATATATATATATATATATATATATATATATAGAGAGAAGAGAGAGAGAGAGAGAGAGAGAGAGAGAGAGAGAGAAAGAAGAAGATCTGCACTGGTCACTTTCCATCAGTTTGTATGTAATTATAATAATAGCCACAATGCGTTTCAGAAGTTAAAAAAGAGCAGTGGCTATTAGAATTACACACATACCCACACACTCAAACATATATATATATATATATATATATATATATATATATATATATATATATATATATATATATATTATATGATAGATAGATAGATAGATTGACGGGGAAATAGATATATATGTAGGTTTATTCTTCCCTTCAGGATTCCCCGACCAACAAATATTTAAAAGAGAGAGGAGAGAGAGAACAAAATATTTAAAAAGAGAGAGAGACTATATGAACGACAACTGAAAATATAAAACAAGACAAAGAATCATTTAAAAAAATGGCGGTTACCCGTTGGAAAAAAAAAAAGCAAAGAAAACATGCTGGAAATGTCTTCAGAATTGCGATAATGAAGTAATTGCAGCGATTCTTTCCTGTAATGACCAACTCTGAAAGCTCGCAGAAGTAAACAAAATGTTCTCGCTTCTATTTAGACGGAACAAATATTAAAGCGTATATCACTCCTTCGTTCTGAAGTAAAAATTCATATTGTATTGGCACCGGTTTATTCAAATAACGTCGATAATAAATGGGAGATATTGAACGCTGGATTCTGGATGTCTTAAGGTTTAAACCCTTATTTTTAGGATATTAAATAGTGAAGAATATTGAAAGATTGTAAAAGGTAACTAGTTTATTCCTTATTTTTTTGTATGGTAATTCCAAACAAGAGTAAATAATAAATTGGCTATACTGAATTATGTATTATAGAAGTCAAAAACTCGTATTTTAGGATATTAGATACTAAAGGAAGTTGAAGATTATAAAGAAAACTCATTTATTCCATATTTTAGATATATGGTAATACCAAAATAGCTTCATTAATAAACTGGATATATTGAACTGGATTCTGGATGTCTAAACCTTTTTGGGAATATTTTGAAGTGCAAAGGTAACTCATTTTATCCCTATTTTCAATATATAGTAATACAAATAGCTTCAGTAATAAATTGGGGATACTGAACGTTGGATTCTAGAAGTCAAAAACTCGTATTTAGGATATTAGATACTGAAGAATATTGAAGATTATAAAGGAAACTCATCTAATATTCTAATTTTAGATATACGGTAATTCCAAAATAGTGTCGATAATTTATTAGAGATCTTGAACGTAGGAATCTGGATGTTCAAAACTCTTATTTTCGGATATTACATACTAAAAGTTTGAAGATTATTAATGTAACTCATTTTGATATGTAGTAATTCAAATAACATCGATAATAAATTGGAGATATTGAACGTATTCACGATATCAGATACTAAAGGAGATTGAACATTACAATGGTAACTCATTTTATTCCTATTTTTTTAGGGTATATGGTAATTTCAAATAGCGTCGATATGTAAATCAGAAATATCTAACACTGATTCTTTACCTAAACCCTTACTTTAGGATACTAGATGCTACAGGAGATTAAAGATATAAAAAGATGCCTCGTTTATGCCGTTTTGTATATAATTTTATTTTCAATGTAAGGTTTGAGAACATGTTTTACAGCCTTCATTTTCTTGACATTAATACCTTTATTCACAAACAGTAAATGTAAAATATTTCAAATATATGTTTTATACAGTTTATCACCTCCATGAAGTAACAACGACCCATCGGATAATACTGTAAATTCGGAAAAAAATATAAAGAAATTGCAAGATGTTTTTGACGAAATCTTGCTATTTCAGAGGTAAATGTATTTAGTTAACCAACAAGCATCAATTCCCTGGGATTTTAAATTTAATCACACAGCCGTTACATTTCCCTTCAAGGCTGCTAACAAATTCACTTCAACAGCAAGTGGTAATTATGATATTCCAATACACTACATGTGTGCAACGAGAAATAACATTTAAAATAAAGAGAAGGATAATATAATATCTTGATTAAATTAAATTAGAAAAAATAGTCAAAAAGTAATAAAAAAATTGGTGATTATATATCATATCAAAGAAAACAGTATGGCAAGCCCTCCCCCTCCATCCCCGCGCAAAAAAGTAAAAAAAATACGCCGACGTTTTACTCGGTGCAATCGAGCTTTCTGTACAGCGTATAATCAGAGACCACCGAAAATAGATACCCTCTTTCAGTGGTCTTGATATAATGCTGCATGGGCCGCAGCCCGCGAAACTTTAACCACGTCCCGGTGGTGATCTGGTCTATATCGTGCCGACGGAAAACAAAAATATCAGACACTATTATTCAGCGAACTATTGTAGGAAATCAAGCCAACGATGAAGAGAATGAATAAACTTTATCGATAGCCACTACTTCTATCAAAAGGCAATAGCTTTCTCAAGAAGATTTCGTTAAAATATGAAAAAAAACATCCATCGATGAAAGCCGATAAAAGGCGTCACTCTCGAAAGGTCAAGTATATCGTCTTTCAAGTGCTTTCGATCAAAGCACCGCTTTTAAAATAAGATTTTTTTTGAGGCTTTATAAGTTGCCGAACACTGACGTGCAGATTAAGCGGGATTTTATCATCCATATTTCGTTCATATCTATACACACCTTTGCCCATTCACACAGACACACACACACTATATATATATATATATATATATATATATATATATATATATATATATATATATATATATATATATATATATATATATATATATTACATATATATATATACATATATATATTACTGTATATAATTAGAATGGGTATTGTACGTATCTGTGTATGTTCGTGTGACAACAAAAAACTATATTTTTACAAATTACCAGCATATCACAGCTACATTAAGCCAGAATGACGCCAGGACATGCGCACATAAATAATAAATATACAGACGTGCCTCCACGTACAATGAATGAATGTATGTATACGTTTTCACACAATGGAGGTCACATGACCCTTCTAACAATGTCATATCAATGTATTCATTACATCTGTTTTAATCGCGCGAAAGCGATAAGAATATTGCTCAGTCATCAAAGTCCTTGCAAAGGAAAGCATTGCGCAATGAAAATCTAGGCAACTGCTTGTCTACTGAATAAAGTTTAAATCCTGAATAAGATTTAGATATTATTGAAATAATAATCATTTCGTGCTCAGAAAATAACCCATAAGTATTATCATCATTTCGTGCTAAAGAGAATAACCCGTAGTATTAATCTTATAAATCAATAGAAGGAGGAGAAAGAAGTGGATTCCTAAACTGAAGGGGTAAGGTTCTTATGACGATGCTGATCAGTTTCCAAAAACCTTTTCCTAACAACAGCAGCTTTTGAAGGAGCCATTTCAACATCCGAAGGTTTGTAACCATTGAAAAGGTCGGTTGATTTCCGACTGAATTCCTTTTAAAAGGGAAGTAGGAGGCTGAATTCATTTAAAGGGAACTCGGAGACTGAATTCCTTTTAAAGGGACTCAGGCTGAATTCAAAGTCCTGATTTGGATTGCAGATCTTCAAAGCCATTTGGCTCTCCAGCTGATCTTCTTTTGCCGATTTCACTTTGATTTCTTTGACTTTTCACTCTGCTCGGCCTCGGAGGCATCTCTCTCTCTCTCTCTCTCTCTCTCTCTCTCTCTCTCTCTCTCTGAGGTGTGTGTGTGTGTGTCTACAGAACATCATAGAATATGACCTAAAGTTCTTGGATGAGTTTCCCCATTCGATAGAGGCGTAAGCGAAAAAGTAAGAATAATGTCTGATATTCTATCACAAAAAACACAAAGCTCATAACAAACATAATATTCATCTCCTAGGAGAGCGTTAGTTATAACGAAATTTGAAGGCCGGGTTATAAAAGTTTTCAATGAAATGATTTCACATATCCTCATGGGTCAACCTACGATTCAGTGATTTCGCGTCGAAATAACTGAAGTTAAAAGTATTGTTTATCATCTGAATTTTTATCAAGTGCACGGTTTCATTAACACTTATAAACCAATGGCTCATCTCTAATGCCATGAAAACAGATATTAATAAAGTTAACTGAAAGAAAAGATATCGGAAATGATAAATGTCTACACAAATGGCAAGGAAGAGTGAATTTTCATTAAGAGCCAACGATTAAAGATATAGAACATTTCAAGACTAACGAATAGTGAGCAAATTACAAAAAGAACAAGTTTTCATCAAGAAAACAATTGGATATAAAACAAGTATTCACAATTGGTTAAAGAAAACAAAATATAAGTAAAATGAAGATATACAGTATAAACTAGGAACAGACCAGATCTTGGAAAGACGGGAAAACAAAATGGTGGTAAAGGAATTAGAAAAATATTAGAATAAAGAAAACGCCATGAGAAAATCAAGGAAGCTGAGAAGTAAAACAGTAAGCAAGCAAATTCAAGAGAAAGTGAGGGGAAGAAAAAAGTATTAATAGTGAAGAGAGGTTATGCTAATATCACCTGAGCGAGAACATTGGGCAAATAGACAGAGCACACATACAGAGTCAACAGGGAAAACGGTGAAAATGCGCAGGAAAAGAAAAAGAAAAAAGCTCTGTCGCTCGAATCAGGAAAAAAAAAAGATGAAAAAATTGTAATTCGCACAGTGTTTTTTCTAAATGGCTTCCGGAAAACACAGGGGTTTGTTGCACAATAAACAGCCAATTATAAAAGATATTGTTTCGCCTTTCGACAGGTCTTTGTCCCTGATGTATGAGAAAGAGGAAAGGAAAGCAAACGGAGTCGAAGAATCAAATATTGTCCGGCGGTGTTCTTCTCTTAGGTACAGTAATTTTGGGGCTTCATTTTCTTAACAGTGCTTTCGAAAGAGTTTCTCCGCTCATACGTTTTGATTGTTTTTATGTGATTATTCATGCACACGTGGTATATATGCTGTGTAAAATCAAAAAATGGACAAAGGCATTGGGTTTCACCTAAATAATCAGTAATATTGCCAAGAACAGGAGGCATGTGAAAATAAAATGGACAAGAAAAAAATAATCCAGCAGTACTGCAGAGAAAGAGAGGCAATCTTTGAAAATCCTGGACATAGGCAAACACTCAAATAATCAGGAGCATGAAAGAGAGGCTCTTTGAAAATCACAAAATAAGCAGAGCTGACTTCACCACTCAACATTCAGTAGTGTAGCCAAGTTAAGTATATACCTTAGTTTAACAGACCACTAAGCTGATTAACAGCTCTCCTGAGGGCTGGCCCGAAGTCAGGAAATATGACATCTATGAGAGCTGATTTGTTTATGGAGCAAAGCGTGATGTCATGACACCTAGGAAGAAAAAAATTAA
>NC_089799.1:19734515-19742015 GCF_040412425.1 Macrobrachium rosenbergii
GTTTTTGTTTATGCGTTTTAAACGATAAAATTTACTATTCTAATATCATTTTCATACTTTTTCGTTCATGCTTTTTAAACGATAACATTTATTGGTCCCATATCTTTCATTTCAAAATTCGGTGGGCCTACAATATTTACATACACCATAACGTTAAAGTTATAAGTTCGCTGTTTGAACCTGGCTTGTGTATTTGACCTGGGTGTTGTAGATTCTGCTGCATAAAAGAGTGAGCTGCCTTTTACGGCCGATATATGAGGGCGAAAGACGTAAGATTTGTGTTGGATGGAAGGGAGAGAGAAGCTGAGAGGGTTCCAGAGAGATAACTGGGGCATCTTTGCAGAGAATGCGAGTAAAGAGAGAAAGCAAATGCTATTCTTTTTAAGGGTACAAAACCATTCGACTGACTCAGGAGGAGATTCGCAAAAACATATATTACGAATACTCGCCATGTATTAAAAACAGGATGGCGAAAAGCTTCAAGCAGACAGGAGCAACGTTTGCAGTTCTCAACCGTTCTCTCCTATGTTAAATTACCGTTTTGATGCAGAATAATTTGTTAAGACCTTGTATGCATATATATGCATACATATATATATATATTATATATATATATATATATATATATATATATATATATATATATATATATATATATATATATATATATATATATATATATATATATATATATATATATATAAATTACATGGAACACTTTTAACGACGTAGTCTCAGACATGACACACTAACCAGTATGTCCTACATCTAAGAATTTCTAACGTGATCTGCCTAATCACCTAATGGAACCTCATTCAACTCTGCTTTTTTGTAGAATCTAAATTCCTTTGATCTTGCAACAGATTTCCCAACATATAAAATATATATATATATATATATATATATATATATATATATATATATATATATATATATATATATATATATATATATATATATATATATATATATATACATACATATATATATATATATATATATATATATATATATATATATATATATACACATAGAATTTGCAAGATCAAATTCTTTATTTCCATTACTAATTTAGAGACCTTTTCCCCTTGTCATTCACAAAAAAAAAAAAAAAAATTCTTCTTTCAAGCATATTACCCACAAGAAGAGAACCCTGTGTCTTTGCTCTCTCTCTCTCTCTCTCTCTCTCTCTCTCTCTCTCTCTCTCTCTCTCTCTCTCTGAGACTTCTCAGCTCCTCATGCCTCATAATCGTTTTCTGTCATTTAACCTCACATGCAGCTCTGGCGATCTAATTTTATAAACTGATCCTACACCCAAATCTTAAACCTGGCCACTTCATTTGCCTTCATAATCAGATCTCACATTTTGTGACTGGAGTCTGATATCGCGCTTGGATATCATGCTTCGATCTCATAATTTGACGTGAAAAGGTAGCTTGCCCCCTGTGATTTCATCTCTTAAATCTGACCTACATATCTTATTTCACGAACCCGTTCTGATCTTTGAATGTGATGCGTTGATCTGCACGCATGAGATATACGTGCTTGCGGTGGGGAAAAGGGTATTGAGGAAATGTATGAGAGTTTTTTAAAATTCGCTTGTATTTTATCGCTAACAATAGCACACTTCTTGCTAACAGTGATAGATCTCTTTGCTCATTCCTACGATGGCACACTTCTTTGTTAATAATCACTGACCTCATTGCTCATTTCTGTCGAACTTTTGTGCTGCGTATTTTAATCAGTGACGTATCCGTTTAAATTTTCACGAAGCGAACTGAATATTTCTACATCATTTTGACAGTCCTGTGTTTGGGTATCTTAAGTAAATATCTAACGTAGAAAGAAAGTAGTTTATTTGTGGGGGGGGGCGTGCACTTGATTTTTTTTTTCCCTAGTTTTGATTAACTGCTCGTCTCATCACCATCTCCGGCTGAAAATTCAAGTAACGCCGATGACTTTTGCCTGCATCTAACTCGTTAATTAGGTCTTCCCTCATGACTTTCGGAATTTCTTCGCTCCGGCTTGCGTTCTTCTTCTTCTTCTTCCTATTTGCATTTACTCGTCTTAAGTAATTTCCTCCTCCTCCTCCTGCATTTGTAATTCTTGACGCTCATTTGACCTCTCGGCTGGATGTTTTTCCTCCTGCAATTGTTGTACGTAATTTTCTTTTTATATTCTGCAAGAAGTGCGCAAAAATGGCGTATTTAGAGTCCAGAAACTTTTGCTCAGCCTTTTCTTCTAAGTTTTAAAATAAATGAGCAGTTGGGAGAGCAGAAAGGGGACGGTGGGAATTTTTGTGTACAGACGTGCATGTGTATATATATATATATATATATATATATATATATATATATATATATATATATATATATATATATATACATATATATATATATATATATATATATATATCCTATATAATATATATTATATATACTGTATATACATATACAGTAAAAATTCATATACTGTATATACATATATATATATATGTATATATATCCATAATAAATATTCATATATACATATATATATATATATATATATGTGTGTATGTGTGTGTGTGTGTGTGTGTGTGTGAGGTTACCATTAAGCAACCTGCTGAATCGTGAATGAATAACTCTTAACTGCTTCTTATTATGCTGAGGCCTTACGTTTTCAATTATTCTTTTACTCCATCTAACCATCATTTTCTAGCATGTCTTTTCTCCTTGCTCCCCACCACTTCCTCCATTCTTTCCGCATGACCGAACCATCTTACAACACTTATTCATCATTTTACCTACCAGTCCTGTGTATCTCTACACATTTCTCTCTGAATTCTTCTTGTACCACAGCTGCCTACGTAAATATTTAATGTCTACATCTTCCACTTTCTCCCTGTTATTTGCGTTAAATGTCCATGTTTTCATTTCCATAATAGAATTAGCTAAACAGTAGTTTCATACTTTCTAATTTGGCTTCCAAAACCAAACCAAGTTTCTACTTAACCTTATCCAAGCATCCTGCTAACTTCTTTGTTTCACCTAATATGTGACTCTAATCGTCTCTCAGCTTATTATTACATATTTAATCACAAGTATTTATCACTTCCATTCTCCCACTCTACATGATAAAGTTTACTTTTGTATATACGTTGTACCTTCATAACCTTACTTTTGATCACGTTTACTCTCATATCTCCCCTTTTGCAAATGCTGTCAGGCTCTTTCAATAATCTCTGTAATTTGTCTTCACTATCCTTTATCAGCACTCTGTTATCTAGGAACATCAGCTATTCCTCACTGCATCCATAAAACATCTTTTTGTACTACAATGTGGTATTTTAATATACAGTCCATTCTCTTGAGTTCTTGAATCACCCCATCCACAAAGTTATTAAGCAGCCATGGAGACATAACACTCCCTTCCCCAAGACTCCATTTTTTTCACCAGAGTCATTCATTTTCCCACCTACAAACTGTAACACACAGAAAAAAAAGAATAACCGTACATTAATTTGTCCATTATACCAAACACACTCAACACCCCTCACATTGTTTTTTTTTAATTGCAAGCCTTCACTAGATCGAAGTGTGCCGCATAATTTATTTTTATTTTTATTTTAAATTTCTCACGTAAGTGTTTCATAGTAACACTTGATTCCCGTATCCTCTTTGTTGTGTTAATTCACACTGTTCTTCCCCTGCGAAACCTTTTATCATCTGCCTTACATTCTCAACTAAAATTAAACCATGCACGTCCCTTTATGCATTTATATCCTTGCAGAAAAACCTATACTTGGACTTATTCTTGAATTCCTTGGTCACCATCTCTCGGCTTTTCGTTATTGCATATCTCCTTACTTGACTATCAGTCCCTCCTCTGATACTCTTACATACAATCCTTCCTTCCGTCTTTGCACCTCAAATAATCTTCTTTGTCGTTCAATAATTTTCTTTTTTCATTCTAACATTCACTGTTTTTATTCCTTTTCTAATATTTCCTCTGAAGTTAGTTTGTGTGTCTTTAGCCCTAGACTTTTTTTCATATGCTTTTTCTCCTTACATAATTATCGTACTTCCTCCGTGTCAAACTCACTTGCTTTGATTACCTTATCTTCACCCTAGCCTTTCCAGCTGGGACTTACATGTTTTTACTTTTATTTCTACCAAATACTAATATGTATATGCATATGTATATGTACTGTATATATATAATATGTATACATACATACATATTACAAGTACATATGTATCTGGTAAAAGTGACCAGTAGATTCTACATACATACATACTGTACACACACACATATATATATATATATATATATATATATATATATATATATATATATATATATATATATATATATATATATATATATATGTATATATATATATACTGTATATAAAGATTATAATCACTTCAACACGTGATTCGTTTATCACACATCATCACAGGTGAAAAAATGAGACTCATATAGATATATAAATATGTATATAAACATACATATATGTATGTATATATATATATATATATATATATATATATATATATATATATATATATATATATATATATATATATTATATATATATATATATATATATATATATATATATTTATTATATATCTAGGTGAATGCCATTCGAATCCACTCCATTAAAGAACTCAACGAACGGCCTAATGGGTAAGTGTAATATGCAACCTCCCCTTGATTACCTCGCCGATATCCGAAGCCTTTTCCCATTTCAATTTCGTGTTCGACAGGACCCTCTCTTCGTCCGATAATCGAAAAAATGAGAAATCTTTTGTCTGCTTTTATGAAGTGGAGATCAGATAGACCATTCGCAATTAAGGAGAAATTTCATGAATCGCTAAAAAGGGAAGGCATTCCCTGGAAAAGGACCCAATCACACACACACACACACATACCTCCCATTATCAAAAGAAGAAAGGCATCTGCTTCCCAACCCCCACCACCGCCGCTTGTGATGAAACAAAAGGCTGGGGATCTTGGTGTCAGATCACTGCGCAAATATGGAATGATTAGAATGAAGCCATTAGCCTAGGTCTACGCCACATGTATCCCAGCCCAAAATATTTCTTGGAATTTTACTAAACAAATTGTAATCTGTAATAAACCCCTGAAAACTGTCATAAGCATAGGTCTACGCCCTAAGTATTCCAGCCCGAAAAACTTCCGGGATTATTATACTATATAAATTGTATTCTGTAATAAAACCCTGAAAATTTCGTGCATATTGAAATATTCGATTGAAATCCTCACTAGAAGCTTATTGTGCAAATGATGTTCAGCAGCTACAAAGAAATAATGAGAATAATTTCTCTTTATCAGGAGAGTAGTTTCAAGATCATCAAAACATTGCATCCTCTTCCCTCTTAAGCAAGTGAAGTGGAGTCTATGTGAACACATCTCACTGCTATTTCAAGCCGGATTATGCTATTTCATAGCCCTGTTCATAGCCTCTGCACCATTCTATATTATTCCTTCAAGGTTTTTGAACTGGATTGCAATGATGAGTAACACTGAATTCAACAATGCCTTCAGTTTAATTTACCTGGTACTGCCAGCACAAGTAGCCTCTCATTTATTCAACTTGTTCACGATTCACACGTTTTAAATCGTATAATATCTTTCAATACCCAATACTTAGTCACTGAACTTTTACTGCTCTGTTACTGAGCTGTCGTTACTCCATTTCAGAGGCTCATTAATCAACTTTCACCTAAATTAGTAATGGATTTTCAGTGGCCCGATGGCGAGTTTCAGGAAAGCAGTGCTATCATAGATTACACCAGTATCTGCGTTTTCAGTGCATTGTAAATTAGTTTTGAATACTCAGTAATTAATTTCAACTCTATTTTCGGTGATCCAAACGTATCCTTAAAGCTCACTTATTTGGGTTTCGTTGTCATTCATTACGTTCACAATGCTCCGTAATTAGATCTGCATTACTAAACAACGTGATTTTGGATGCTTAGAAACTATGGTTTCTTGCTTGGCTCTGGTTATCATTGATCGGTAATTAATTTAAGCTTTCAGTAATTTGGTATTCAGTCCTCAATAAAATTTTTTTATTTTGACTTACTGGTTTGCCAATGCACAGGTACTATTTAATATTCGTGTACTTGTTTTCAGTTTTTCAGTGGCTGGGGTTTTCATGTTCAAGCGTCCATTATCCAGTAATTGTGTCTCTAATCTCCCGTTTTAAACTCATAATTCACGAATTCATATTTCATGCTGAATGACTTTTTGGGGAGGGGGATCGAAATGATTAGGTTTGGAAACTTTTAATAACCAGGTGGTCAACACCCAGTCCATTAGTTTTCATTACTCAGCAAAATGGGTTGTCAGCGTTCAAAAAATCGAGTTCTAAGTCTAGAGAATAAGTTGGGGGTCATTGTTCGGTGCAGTGGTGTTTTCAACGCCCATTAAATGTGGTTTTAATACACTGTAATTGGGGTTTTCATTTACTGAGGTTGAATTGCGGTTGGCATTTACTAAGTTTTCACCAACCTGTACTTGAATTTTCAGAGATCAGAAATTAGGTTTTCAGTTCTTAGTGACGAGAGTTTCAAAGGACTTTCACTGATAGCGCTGCAGGACTGTTATGACTGATTGCAGCGATTCTGAACAAAATTTTATTGTTTCTCGTTGGATAGGATTTTCCAGTTGTATTGTTTCTGCATTCTGAATAATTCATACTGTTTCTCGTGCAACGGAATTTTTATTCATAGGGGATTTCTTGCCGCCCCACTGAGCCAACTTATTAGCTTTTAAAAACGTATAAGCAATTTGCGTTCCATAACTAATTCATCTGTTCCAAAGGCATACCTGGATAAAAAGACACCTATCATATCAAAAGCTCTTTAACGAGCATTGATGACCAACATGACAGCAAAGATATTACAAAGAAAAGTATTTAATATCCCCGTTCGGTTTCGGAATAAAACGTCTTGTCTCCCGTTAATTTTCCACACCAAAGAGGAGACGTGACGCTGACAGAATTATTCTCCAGAAACATTTGAAAATAACGCTTTTTACATTCATTTACACATATGGCAGTTATTTATCATTTCCTGACTGTAAATCAAGTCTCTTGTCATGCGTTCAGGATTTTACAATGACTACATTCGCATGAAAACTAAATAACTAAATTTTCTAGCTAAAATGAGTATATCCTCGGCATGCATGGATATCTCAGCATTGTTCAAAATGCGCCTTACTCTTGAAACATGCCATATTCCAACTTCCTTTTATAACATTTAAGACATTCCAGAAATTGTCTCTCTGTGCGTCCGTCTACCATTTGGATGCTATGGTCAATGTTCAGTTGACCCAAATCACTTGCAAATCCGAGGAACGAAAAGTACTTCCACTTTAGGAAAATTTTAAAGCCGCGTTCGAAAAAAGACTTCCATTTACGAACAACAGCTGTTCCATGCTGTGCGAGTTGGCAGAGAGAGAGAGAGAGAGAGAGAGAGAGAGAGA
>NC_089799.1:19747015-19751502 GCF_040412425.1 Macrobrachium rosenbergii
CGTGAAACCTTCGTAGAGCAAAGCTTTTTTTTTTATTTCTTTCATAGTTCAAAGTGAGGAATAATATTCACAAACCAATATATCAAGTGGTATTCATTATTTTCTTTTCTAGTCTATTCCGAGCTCCTGGTATTTTAATTTTTTGTCATTGGAATATATTTTGCTCATGAATTCACCTTAGTTATTTATTTTCTTCTATATATTCCCTTTCGTTTCATGACTGGTCATTTGTCAATATTTTTATATGGTGCACCTACTTATATTACTACCGGCTCATATTGAGTGCGAGAGAGTAACATACGTTATGATATTCTTACTATTACTTTTAGTAATACCAACAACGTCACATCAATGACAACAATCGTTAACATTATTAATATTATGGTTTTTCTTCTTTACGTAAGACACCATATTTGATATTAATAATACTCTCAAAAATAAAAAATAAAATAAAAAATCCTGTAAAAAAATAAAAATGCCTCCAATAATAAAAATTTAAAATACTCTCAAAAATAGCAAAAAACTTTAAAGCTCTAAAAAAATAGTAACCCTCTGGTACAAAAATGAAACCTATATCATTTCAAAACGGTTGAATAAAACAGCAAATCTTGTAACCTAGCATAGGACTCCTTATCAATTTAGGACCCCGAGATAAAATATGGAATTTACGATTTCCACTCACTCCTGAGGCGTGATGATCAGAACTAATAAAGCCGAGGAGCGAACAGCCAGGCAGCATTCGTATTCCAAGCCCTTGATATTCCTCTGCTAAAATAATCGTCCTAATACGCGGTTCAAATGAAAATGAATTATGCATGAAGATTTAGCTAACTTAGACAACCATGCAAATAAAGCCATGAAAACCATATTACCTCCATGCACTGATTCCATTGTCTTTCGCTATACTTTAATTTCTTTCAAACCTGCCTGAAAGCCCTTTGTAATAAAGTTTGCTTGTAGCGATCGCATCGTGTCAGAGAGAGAGAGAGAGAGAGAGAGAGAGAGAGAGAGAGAGAGAGAGAGAGAGAGAGACATGCCATATCCATCAGAGGTTTTAATTATTTTACTTCCACAAAGGCTTTATGTAGAAATATTATATGAAATCCAGAAACCTGTTATCAGGCCTTATTTAATTACTCTACCTTCAAAAGCTTTCTTATGTAGAAATATTATAGTCATGAATTATCAGATCTTGCTTTATTATTCTGCAGCCTTCCCTAAAAGGTTTTTCTTGTGTAGAAATATTATATAAAAATCAAGAAACCTGTTATCAAATTTCTTCAAACTTAGTCAAATTTAGTCGATGGTAAAACTGAATAACGAATTTTCATTTCATATTAAAACAAAAGCAGTAAACGACACTATACAACGGCCGCCGTCTTACCCCTCCACAGTGATTTCCATCAGAATGCCCCTGCCAATCGAGGGGTTGGGGGGCGGGGGAGTTGTCTCTATGGCGTCTAAGAGATGCTCATGTCCAGACTTGATTATCTTCTAGTATTCTCGCCACATCTCTCCATCATTTATTTTTCTTTAACTACTTTCCCATAAAGTTTTATCCCTAACAGGTTACTACTCATTCAACAGCCAGAATGATTTCCTCTTTCATAATTTTTCCTAATTACTGTAACTGTTACTTACTTCTTTTTAGTAGCTATGGTTTTCCGGCCTTTTCATCGCTTTTTTTTTAATTTATAAGAATTTTTTGTAATATTGTTACTGATTTTTCTCTACGAGCTACGGTTTTTTCAGGCTCGTAGCTGATCCTACGAAAACGCGAGGATTCGTATCATAATATATGCCTGGTCACGTCATTCTAAATTGACTTTTTAAAAGGGTCCTAACAAGCAGAGAAGGTTACCAAAACACTTAATTGTATTTTGATGAACCGTCCCATCGTCTGAAAAAAAACTTCGAAAACTTCGCGACTATCACGGACACGGAAGATGTGAAGCTGTGGCCTACACGCTACATCTCACGAAATTCTGGGTCACAGCTTCAGTGTCCGTTAAGCAGTGACCTGCAACTGCAAAATCACGGACACAGAAGCTGTGACCTATTTCACGACATTGTAGGTCAGCAACTTCCGTGTCCGTGTGCAGCTAATGACCTGCCTTCACAAACTTCTTCACTGACACAGAAGCTGTGACCTACGTCTCACGATATTGTAGGTCACAGCTTCACCGTCCGTTAAGCTGTGGCCTGCAACTTGACAAACTTCACTGACACAGAAGCTGTGACCTACATCTCACGACATTGTAGGTCACAGCTTCATGGACACGGAAGCTGTGACCTACATCTCATGCATTGTAGGTCACAGCTTCATGGACACGGGAAGCTGTGACCTACAATTTCGTGAGACGTAGCGAATATTGCGGTATACAATATATTATACTAGAAAAAGAAAAAAATTGCGCATTCATATCTGACGGGGTGAAACTGGGAATTAAATTTCAAATATTAGTGCACAGCGCGTTCGAGCTCAGACGAAAACTCCCATTTGTAGCTGAAGTAACTGGAAATGGAAATAAATTTCATTCATTTGCGCGGTATATTTGAATCCCAGTAGAGCCTGGAGCCTTTGGCCAAGAAATTCATATATGTGTTAAATAAAATTGTGACGCAAGAGATTCAAGAAGATGCAATGCATTACTACCTAATTATTCTCCTTGCATTTTAATAATTTTTATTTATCAATTTTACTTTTTCTTTTTAATGGCAGATCTATTCCTTCTGTATTTCCCTTACCACTAGTTCACTCATTGGATCGGTCGATATCGTACTCGGCTAGCACTCTCCTAGACCGCGTTCGATTCTCCAGCCGGCCAACGAAGAATTAGAGAGAATTTATTTCTGGTGATAGACATTTCTTGCTATAATGTGCTTCGATTCCACAGTAAGCTGTAGGTCCCGTTGCTAGGTAACCAATTGGTTCTGAGCCACGTAAAATAAGTCTAATCCTTCAGACCTGCCCTAGATAGCTGTTAATCAGTCCAGTGGTCTAGTTGCTTTTTTCCCTTTACCTCCTCTTACTTCTTCCTAATGAACACCATATTCTTGAAGCCTGCATTTCAAGTCAGTGGCCCTGTGAGCTCGTTCCATATAACAGGGTTCATCTTGTGAATAATAATAATAATAATAATAATAATAATAATAATAATAATAATAATAAATTGCGACTTTAACTTCGTAGGTCAAATAAAATCCGATACGAGACTTCCTTGACTTTAACGAACAACTTTATATCAGAAAACGATCCTTTCTATATAATTCTACTCACTTTCCAAAACACAGACCACCAAACAAAAAATAATGGCTATTTCTTCCAGCGCGTAAGAACTCTCGAGGAACTAAAAAAAATCCAATTTTTCTCAGGAAATTAGGAGCTTGTTAGGGGGACCTTGGTAACAAGTAACCGATGTTATTGATTTCTCTCGAACGTATTTTCTGATCTGGTCTCACTCGCATCCAGTACGCTCTTTAGAAGCAGCTGTAGGGAGAAACAAACTTTTAGTTTTCAGTATTTCAATAAAGTTTGGTTACATACTGTGACATTTCTTCTGTACGCAATTTGCCTTTTATTTCATGTAAATTGTAAATTTATGTTGAAGAACACAGACAGACAGACACACATGAAATATATATATATATATATATATATATATATATATATATATATATATGTATATATATATATTTAAAAATATATTATATATACATATATATCTATAATTATATAATTTATATATATATATATATATATATATATATATATATATATATATATATATATATATATATATATATATATATACACACATACGAGAAAGATTCAGACCAAATCCATTTCTCTCAAAAAGAAATGAAGCCGGTACTATATGTCATCGTCTACAAAAATTGCGGGCCAGAGAGAGAGAGAGAGAGAGAGAGAGAGAGAGGAGAGAGAGAGAGAGAGAGAGAGAGCCCCTCCCATATAAAGAAAGAGCTGTCTTCCATTGCTGTTCTTACAGAAGAAGCCTATCTTTTACGCTGTGCGGTAAAAAAACAGAGGGCTTGTTACTGCTGAGGTTAACGCTCTAGTAGAGATGCCATTGGCGTCTATTCAGATCTCTCCGAATGTTGTATGGATTGGTGGAACCGACAGGAAATATTTCAGTCCGGACGCTGGAGAGATTTCATTCCGGAAAGGGATGTCTTACATTTTATCTTTTTTATCTTTGATACGGTTGTTGGGAGCTTAATTTGCGTTTGTGCTTGTTTCTTTTGCTGCTGTTGAGTTTCACAAAATTTTTAATTTACATGAAATGTTGTTGAATTCAACTTATTTTTGATGAAAATTATTATGAAGTTCTGATAAACTTGGAAAGGTACCCTTGTTTACTCAAGAAAATGAAAAATCTTTCTGATCATTATTTCTTCAAACGTAATTATTTTCCTGAAAAGCTAATAAATTCAGCTTATTTTTTATGAAAATTATTATGAAGTTT
>NC_089799.1:19752002-19759502 GCF_040412425.1 Macrobrachium rosenbergii
AACTTGGGTTTTTTTTATCTATTTCCTCTGGGTCCTTAGGGAAATTTTGCGCAGAGACTTTGCAAATCTTCAGTGGAAGCTCAAAGGTTTAATACTTGAAGCATTCCCTTTTTTGTTTTTCCTCCGGTAATCTTTTAATCATATCGTGATAAATTCTTGTGTTTTTCTGTCCTATTTTTTTTTAATTCAGCGAAACAGTAAGTTACCTGGAATTCGGGGATATTTCGTAGAAGTCCAGAACCATTTTTTTTAAATATTTATGCAAGAGCAAAAGGTGAATTAAAAGAAGAGCCAGATAATTTAAGGGAAATACTTATGAGATTTTGTTTTATTCTCGCGTTAATATCAGAACCCCGCTTTCCCAAAAGGTTTATAAAGAAATAAGCTCCATTGGTATACAACTCAGGTTCTTGGCGTAAGAAAGAATAGGGAAGAAAAGAAAAAAAGAATCGTGGGAGAAAAAGTAATAAAAGCTGGAAGGCTATTGTTAACAGTCTCAAGACACCCTGA
The DNA here is from genome assembly GCF_040412425.1 of Macrobrachium rosenbergii. Classification (NCBI taxonomy): domain Eukaryota; kingdom Metazoa; phylum Arthropoda; class Malacostraca; order Decapoda; family Palaemonidae; genus Macrobrachium; species Macrobrachium rosenbergii. The sequence continues at coordinate 19,752,513 of NC_089799.1, forward strand.
ATTAATTCTACCAGGCAGAGCTCTCTCTCTCTCTCTCTCTCTCTCTCTCTCTCTCTCTCTCTCTCTCTCTCTCTCTCTCTCTCTCTCTCTCTCTCTCATCCATTCGACTAATGAACAAATCCTGAATTTCTTAAAATATATAACGTGACCAAAAACTGATCATTTGTTAAGGGGAAAGAAATTTAGGTTACTTTGGGTGAAACAAAAACTACAACAGGAAATTTTCCGAAAATAAACCACCTTTCTGCTACTCTTGAAAAAAAAATGGACCTCGAGGAAAAAAGGGAACAATATATATTCTGGTTTCCTTAGGAGAGAAAACCAAGGGGGAAAAAATTAAGGGTAGGCAATAAATCGCCTTTGTAAAAACGTTATCAGTAAGAAGTGTGACCAGTAATTTAGAAATATAAAGAAGGAATTGTAATAGACGGGGAAAAATACTGCAGAGGAAATTCATAAAAATTCAGACATTTTTATCGCAGAGGGAATTCATAAGAATTCAGACGTTTTTGAGAATGCCTTTTATATTTTGAAAAATAACTAGACTTGAATTTTATACTTTTCTTAATTGTGTCTATGTTTTGTCTAGATATTTATAGATTGAAGCAATACGTTACTTTTTTGATAAAGACTCCACCGAGGAAAATAGTTTGAAATGATGAACTATAACTAATGATGACTGTGTGAGTGTGCTGTGTCGTAATAAAAAAATAGTGAACTACGATAAATAAACAACAATATGAAAGCTAAACCTCTCTAAGAAACGAAAGACAAATGAGATACACAGAATGAACGAAGTGTAAAAATAAGAGAATTCCCGACGGACTTGCACGAAAGCAAGAGAGAAAGAAAGTAAAGAGAAAGGAAATAGAGAGGAAAAAAAAGATGATGGCCGTCGCGGTGGCCAGAACCTAACTGTAACGACTCATTGTGAAACGCTGTGTGTAAGTCGTCGGTGGCGACTTCAGCGACGTAGTCGCCGTCAAGAACCCCCTCCGCCCCCCCTCTAAAAAGGAGGAGAATAAAAAAAAGTCTCTGGAAAACTGCTTAAGAAAGCGACTTGAGGCGGTTCCATTTTTCCATCCGGCGCCTTCATAATGCACTCCCACTCGAGGACCCTCCTGCTTCTTGTCGTGGCTCTCCAGGGAGGTAAGTGGGTCTCATAAGTCTTGATCCAAAAATCTCTCTCTCTCTCTCTCTCTCTCTCTCTCTCTCTCTCTCTCTCTCTCTCTCTCTCTCTCTCTCTCTCCATGTCTTTATCTTATTGTCTAATGAGCCTCGACTCTCTGTCTCTCTTTCTGTCTTTATTTCATGGTGTAATGTGCTCTCTCTCTCTCTCTCTCTCTCTCTCTCTCTCTCTCTCTCTCTCTCTCTCTCTCTCTCTCTCTCTCTCTCTCCATGTCTTTATCTTATTGTCTAATGTGCCTCGACTCTCTGTCTCTCTTTCTGTGTCCTTATTTTATGGTGTAATGTGCTTTGACTCTCTCTCTCTCTCTCTCTCTCTCTCTCTCTCTCTCTCTCTCTCTCTCTCTCTCTCTCTCTCTCTCTCTCTCTCTCTCTCTCTCTCCATGTTTTCGTGTTATTGCCTAATGTGCCTTTATTATTATGTGATATTAATATCATCTGTTTTATTTGTTCTCTTATGAATATGAACCTGACAATGCCTGATCGATTAGATTAGTCGAATCCTTTTTTATGTCGATTTATGTAACTATCTGTATAACTATATTTTCTTCGTAGCCTTTGTTCTGTTTTATATTGTTCTCGTATTTTTTACCATATTCAGCTGCCCAAGTTAATCTTTTATTATTGAAGGTAGGTCACTGACTACACTGAGGTCACTTTTGAGTTGATATCTGTATATACGTGTATGTATATATATATATATATATATATATATATATATATATATATATATATATATAGATATATTTATTTATACACACACACACACACACACACACACACACACACACACACACACATATATATATATATATATATATATATATATATATATATATATATATATGCATGTGTGTATGTATGTATATACATATGCATTTTTTACAACATATATCAAATGAAAAGATCATTTCAGTCCTCCTTTGCCCCTCTCCATTCTCTCTTACGTGTCACAGTTTACACCCTTGGTATTAAACTGTTTCTTTTAATGTTTTCCTAATGTTTATTTACTCTGAATATTATGTCTGTCATTGTTAGCTCACAAGTATTTCATTATTGCCCTGATGTCTTCGTCGTTATAATTTGTATCAGTGGCTCCATTTTCATGCCATTCAGCATTACCACCCACATTATTTTTTGTTATTAGAAGTCACCACAGGCTCGTAAGTCTCTGTTGCGTGTATAAAATGCTACTTGCCTCATCTAATGCACGAAAATCGAGAATTCAAACGTATAGTCAGTCTTTGCGTGATATTATTATTATTATTATTATTATTATTATTATTATTATTATTATTATTATTATTATTATTATTATTATTATTATTGGTACATTTATTTAAAAGTAAATCTCTACAGAAAGCTTTCTGGAATCTGTTCGATTGAAAAGGGGAATCAAACAGATTCCAGAAATTTATATGTGCCCTATACATAACTGATTTTTTTTCAGTTTCAAGACTCATGCTACTATGCGGGTATTATTATTATTATTATTATTATTATTATTATTATTATTATTATTATTATTATTATTATTATTATTATTATTTATAACAACACTCGGCGTCAGTAACCTTGATGTTGTGCAGCCAGTTGCAGTAACCAGAAATTAATCAGGCAATCTCTGTGCAACAGAAAAGGTAGTGAAATACGGAGGGATAAACCCGTAGACTTCAATAGGAGGTTACTAGTAGATGGACTCCTGAATCGTGGTTCACGGATTCCTTTCGATGTTTTATTACTATTTTCCTGTTTATTTTGAGTACTGGGACGATAATAATTATGATAATATTACTTTTATTACTCTTAGTATTAGTGTTAAAAGTAGATGCAATACAAGTGGTGTCAGATAATGGAAAAATTAGCAAAGAGATTTTTCCCTCTTACCCTCGTAACCACTACGGAGATTATCATCACTGACTTTACACTTCGATTCACGTCTTCATGGCTTCACATAAAGTAATAATACGAAAATGAATAGCATCTGCAGTAGTCACAGCAGCAATACCAAAAGCAGCATTAGCACCAGTAGAAGCAGCAAGAACGGCATCAGCAGATGTCGATCTGCCCAACTAAAGTAAAAAAAAAAAAAAAAGCATTAGAAATTTTCTCTGCACTCAAATATTCCCTTTCAAACTCCCTCCACTTACTCTTGTCACTCCCCCTCCTCTTAGAGCAAAGTAGGAATGCTTAAAAAAGAAAAGGAGCAAAAAAAAACCCCAAGGGTGATTTTGGAGAAATTTAGCATGTGAATGCATCGCTATAATGGCCTTCTGCTCATATTCAGATGTTGAGGAGGCCGGGCTGGAGGGGTGACAGAAATGGAAAATCATTCTTTGGCCATATGCGCATTTATGCATTTGTGTGTTGCTCCTGTTGATGATATTCTTGTTCATATTGGAAATATGTTCATTTTTCTGTATAACGACCGTTTTCAGTTTTTCTAATCGTCAGCGTAGGGGGGAACAAATCAACTCAACATTTTCTGGGAATTTTCTGAATATGCTATTGTTTTATATAATTATCTAAATGGCCCGTGTTAGTTAATGAACATAGGAATTATTTATGATGAATTTTAGGATATTTAATTATTAATTCGGTCGTTGTTCTATGGTAATGAGAGGAAATATGGCTCAATTAGACTAACGAAACACGATATTTCTGTGCGGAAAAGAAATTTCTCAGGAGGAGTGGACTAAGAACGCTTTCTAATTTTAGAACGCTAGACAAAGCTTTCGCTCCATAGTTGAGGGACATATCATAGTGAGATACAGACTCTGAAATATTATGTCAGTCGAATTTCTAAATATGAAAATAAAGAAAATAAAGGAAAGAGCCTTTCATTATCAAATATACCATATGCAAGAATCTTAGGAATTATTCGACTAAATGAAGCTTGACGCATCATAAAAACAGAAGGGGCCATTCAGTCTCATATATACACAAGCTAAAACATAGAGCAAGCTATGCCTTCATTCAAGATCTCTCTTAAGAAAATGACTAGAATAGACCATTTATTACCAAATGCAATGTCTAAAGAGGTATATTGGAGGACCGTTCAGTATCTAAGGAGCCCAGGTGTAGGGCACACGGGCCGAAACGGGACAACATTGCCCTCCATGGCTTATACAGGAAGAACCTGAAGAGGTCCCCTTGTCCAAACCAGGCCCAGTTTGTTGAACAGAGACTATCGGCTACCTCAGGAAGTATCATTGGAAGACTACTCAGTAGAACTGAGGACCCAAACCTGCCTTCTGAATCCGTGAAGGTTTGCCTAAATTATTCCTTTTAAAATTTGGTCTAATATCCGAAAAGGAAACAAATCAGCTCCCACTCTCCACAGTTCCTCGAAGACGCGTGATCAGTTCACCCAGATGGTATTTTCTCTTTATCGTCACCCAATAAAGAAGCCCTGTCTCATATAAAGTGGCAGTGGTAGTTCCCTGCAGTTATCAAAGTAGAATATGTTGACGAAGGTGTCAGGCATAACTACCATTCATGTATATAAGAGAAACACCACTTCAGGCATAACATTTTTTTTTTTACGATAGATGCAATCAATGATGCTGATAACATTCAGATACTAAAACCATATTTTAAGAAAGCTTAAAGTCGACGTACCATTTATTGTACACAATCATTGAATAAGAGTTACCTGAATACTGCGGATCATGAAATAAGATTACGGGAGAAGATCAGGAAGTCAGTAATATCTTATTTTTTTGGAGTTCACTCCCATCCCTTGATAACTACTTCATCTGCTGGTCCTCTCTAGACCTCTCTTAACACTCCCAGCCACTCAATTTCGCCGAGAATGGGATTAACTAGCTTTTCTATTCGAAACTGATAAATGAACGCAATTAAGAGAATGATACATGAATTGAGATCTTTCCTTGATGAAGCAATGGACTTTGTTATTTAACCTCAAAATATTTCCAAGTGATGCAGGACATTGGAATAATTTAACCTCAAAATATTTCCGAGTGATACATGACGTTAGAATAACGGCATTTTTAATCGAAGAATGTACTTTTATACTGACTTAATTTTCACGATTTTTTCATAGTAGAAAATTTAAAGGTATGACCATAAAGATAGTAATCGACATTACTTAAAGATAGGTATACCGCTGCAGTTGCGCCAGCTTCTGAAAAAAATACCCGGAATTAAAGGGACGAGTTCATTTTAACTTTATCGCCCGGGTTCAGTTAAAGCTTTCGGATTTTCTTTATAGCTGCTATCTCAGCAGCTATAAAGATAATAGAGACGACTAAAGTGATTCGTTATGCAAGGGAGATTATTATTATTATTATTATTATTATTATTATTATTATTATTATTATTATTATTATTATTAATAGCTTCGATAAGAAATGCCACCAGTAGAAATAGGCGTTGTAGGAGATTCTCTATATAAAAGATATCGTTATCATTATTATTACTTTTATCATCTCGAACTTCATCATCATCATCATTATTATTATTATTATTATTATTATTATTATTATTATTATTGTTTTATTATTCATAATAACTTCAACAAGAAAAACTAGTAGTAGTAGTAGCAGTGATCTTTTTATTACTGCATCCTGAGAAATCACCGAAAGTTTCCATCCCTGTACTTAACTCGCGTAAATCGAACTGGGTACACAAAACCTCCTGAGGCAACTCACGCACTTTAGTTTTGCTCTAAATCGCAGAGATAAATACTTAGATAAGACATAACTCTCTCTCTCTCTCTCTCTCTCTCTCTCTCTCTCTCTCTCTCTCTCTCTCTCTCTCTCTCTCTCTCTTACTGTCTCCAGCGGACGCATTGACTAATTCAATGGAGTTTTTCTATGGTTTAGAAAAAAGGCAGAACTCTGTCTCACAGTCTCTCTACATATACACATTCTCTCTCTCTCTCTCTCTCTCTCTCTCTCTCTCTCTCTCTCTCTCTCTCTCTCTCTCTCTCTCTCAATGGACGCAATGACTAATTCAATGAAGGTTTTTTTGCAGACCAAAAAGTTCAGAACTCTGTCTCACAGTCTCTCTCTCTGCATATACACATTCTCTCTCTCTCTCTCTCTCTCTCTCTCTCTCTCTCTCTCTCTCTCTCTCTCTCTGGCTAAGCTAAGGCGCCTTGCTTTCTTTCGGGTTACGAGCCAACTTTCTTTTCGGGGATGTCTCCAGAACAGCAGTATCGATTGCGAAGGGCAATTTATCTTATGGCTTTGATCACGTTATTTATACGTTATTTATTCGGGGGGGGGGAGATTTACGAATGGAATTTACAGGCATGGCTCTGCGTTCGTGTAAATAATTCACGCGCTGCTTGATGCGGCGGCTGTTTGGTTTATACTCTGACATGAAGGAGCTTCAGAGGTTTTGGGGATTTGCCGTGATTTTTTTTCTTTTTTCATTTTAATTTTATATGAATTTTTTTCTGAAAATTTATAAATTGTTCAGATATTCTCATTTATATTTTCTAATGTTTTATCCGTATTCATTTATTGACCACAAACCAATACTTAGCTGCAATTTATGGACTGTTCACTTCTCTTTTTTTTTCATTTTACTTCTCCATCATGTTATTGCCATTTCTCATTTGCCAGAGCAAATCAAAAGTAGAGTTGATTAGAGTGTAAAACCATCGATATCAGTTCAACTTTTTATACATAATTTTCCCTATCTCAACTTTATGAAATTATGTGATTCAGCAGCAAATGAGTTTTACCATTGAAGGACAAAGGAACAATAATTGCTATTAATAATTTGACTTAAATTCTTTTGATTCTCCTTTAATAAGTTTCTGAAACTGTATTC
>NC_089799.1:19764502-19767002 GCF_040412425.1 Macrobrachium rosenbergii
TTTGCAGAGAGAGAGAGAGAGAGAGAGAGAGAGAGAGAGAGAGAGAGAGAGAGAGAGAGAGAGAGGAGGACGGGGAGGGAGGGTTAGCTTTGGCCAAACGGCCAGTGTTAATTCTTTTTGATTTTATCCTATAAAGGATCATTTATCTATTCAGTATTTCGTTAAAATCCTTAAATTTTCTGGCTTTAGTTTATTTTATTTTTTTAGGTTTTTTCATGAAGTGTATATAGATTTTCTAATTTCAGTATAATTTTTTTGCCAAAAAGTTATATATAGCTGAAGAAATAATTCTAGTTTAGAAAAAAAGATATATCTTATGCTTACCTTTTCATTAAAACCTGTCTTAATATTTCACATTCTGAAAATAGTTATATTTCTTATATTTCAAACAAGAAAAGAAATTCTTTCCTTGGCCTTAGCCAGATCTACCTCCGCCCTTTTACCAAGAACTTTTTCCTCTACCTCATAGAACCCTTTTCAGCAACACGCCTCCTACAGTATTCTCTCTCTCTCTCTCTCTCTCTCTCTCACGGTCGTGAAGACCTCCTTCATTCCTAACCCTGTTGGTAAGTGACGCTGCCCGGAGCATATTCAGTGTGTTGAAATATATATTTGCTTTTGTGATTTCCTAGGGATCTTTACTTTCGTTCTCGAGAGCACGGCTACCTTGCAAACTGTGCCACCGGGTTGATTTCTGTAGGATATGGATGCGTTCGGGCCTCCTTCCTCTGAATTATCCACCCTTGGGAGTGTCTGAGAGAGAGAGAGAGCTCTAGCTCTAGGAGAGCAGTGGGTTTTCGCTTCTGTAGATTCTGCAATGTTTGGAGAAACTCTCTGAATTTCTTTTGGTCGTTATACGAAATTTATTGGAATTGGTCGCCTTGAATCACCATTGTTCTTTTATTTCTTGAAAGACGCATCGATTTCTAGCTGTGGATTTGTTTAGTGTATATATATAATATATATACATATATATATACTAATAATATATGTATATGTATATATACATGTATATATTTTTAGATATATATATATATATATATATATATATATATATGTTATATATATATATATATATATATATATATATGTATTTGAGTATATATATATATATATATATATATATATATATATATATATATATATAGTATATATATATATATATATATATATATATATATATATATATATATATATATATATATATATATATTATTATTATATATATATATATATATATATATATATATATATATATATATATATATATTACATATATATATATATATATATATATATATATATATATATATATATATATATATACATATATATATATATATATATATATATATATATATATAATATTATATATATATATATATATATATATATATATATATATATACATATATATATATATATATATATATATATATATATATATATATACACAGTATACAACATTCGAAAGGTACAAAGCGAGTTAACCCAAAGAGAAACTCTAGTATGAAGATTAATTAGGTCTGCTGGGTGAGTCATTGTGATTTATCGATCATATGAAAATGTTACAAGGACTGACATACAAAACCATTTCGTTTTGTGTCCTTATACCTGTCAGTCCGTGGGGTAAGTCGAAATAATTAGAAGGTCCGCGATACAATCTCCATTCTTTTTTGTTTTTAAATTTATAGATGAACTTTCGTATTTTATGGGTATGGTTTCAGATTTAAATTCCGACAAAACTTGGGGAAAGTATTTGATGTTCAGCACACTTTCATATATTTTTTTGGCATATTTTATTTTAAGTAGATTTTAGATGCAAGATACTTTTCTTTTTAGGTATTACAAGATTTTTCAATATTTTTATTGGGAATCTTTTAGATTCGCCTATTTCAAAACAGGAAGTGTTTATTTTCTGTTTAAATGTGGTTATCATGAATATCCGTTGAAGATTTCTGTGGACGCGGAACAAGCCTTTATATGAAATGGCAAGAAATTGTGATTATTTCAGTTTACAGCAAGAATTATAACGTTATCGTTGTTAGCAAGCAAGATTAAGCTTGATGAGCTACCTGGATCGTAGTTTATTTTTACATGATTCATTTATATGTTAAAAATATTACAAGGGAAAGATAGGTCCTCTTCCTGCACGGGCATAAGGGAAAGATTTTCATCATCCAAATAATATTAAAAAACATGCAAATGAATCATGCAAAAGTAAAGCTACGATCAGATTCAATGCCATCAGCAACTTGTCTTGCTTGTAACAGCTTGATAACGTTATAGTTCTGCTTTCACAAGCTGAAAATAATCACCATTTCTTGCCATTTCACATAAAAAGAAAAGCTCGTTCCGCGTCCTCAGAAATAATTGCGTGTTAAATATGTCATAAAAGATTCAGACAATCGCACTCCTGACAGTATCACGGGGTCATTTATACATGTTGACTTTGAATAAAAAAATGGAGATATTCTCTCCTTCATGTTTTCAGAACCAC
>NC_089799.1:19774502-19779502 GCF_040412425.1 Macrobrachium rosenbergii
ATAGATTTGTTAAATGGATACTTTTATCGCTCTCTGAATAAAGGAATGACGTTACATGCATTCAGTGAAATATGATTGCTTGGACCAGTCCATTAACAAGTGATAAATCTTAATGTCTGAAAAAAAAACTAAATTTTTCTTTCTTTTTAAGAAAGCTTTTTCTCTTTTCTTTTGCTCAAAGGAAGGACACGCGTTTACGAGTATTCAGTTATTTCTTTAGCTTAGGTTTTTTTTATTTTCATTTTATTGTTTACTGTCACCGTTATGACAAGCCATTACATATTAGTCCGGCATTGATTTGATACAGCTCTACAAAGTGTACTTATTTTGGGGTGTATACTATTACTGTCATGGATTTTCCTTTGTGTTCGTAAGATCATGGTTCCTGTTTTAGTTCTTTTTTTGTGAGAATGTGTTTCATATTTGGATTTTTAACCGGATAATACGCTTATGTGGACTCATATAAACAACACACACACACACACACACACACACGTACGGTAAATGATGAGAGAGAAAAAGGCTTTCTCCTTACAGGGAGAACCATGTAGGGGGTTATGCTGTCACTGAACCTCACGGGGTGCACTGTAGGCATTACATAAGGGTCTATGTAGCGTCCCTTCCGCCCCAGGTGTAACCTCTTTCATTCCTTTTACTGTACCTCCGTTCATATTCTCTTTCTTCCACCTGACTTTCCACCTGCTCTAAAATTGGTTACAAAGTGCGACTGCGAGCTTTTCCACCTGTTACAACTTTCAAACCTCCTTGCCTTCAATTTCCCATTCAGCGCTGAATGACCTCGTAGGTCCCAGCGCTTGGCCTGTGGCCTAAATTCTATATTCTATTCTGTCCTCTTAGAGGGAGAAGGAAATAAAAGGGCTGAAATATGGTGTAATAGTTTCAACTGAACTACAAACAGAATTCAAAGCCAAGAACAACAGGGAAACGACAGGCTTCATCAGCCAACATCTGCTGCCTCCAACTTAGTTTCTGTTGCAAATGTGGCAACGTCAGTGTCCTTGCATTGCCGTCCCAAAGGTACGGAAATTATGAATATTTATTATTAAAGGGGGAACAGAGAATACTGTATTGTGTAGTCTCTGTTACATCTCTGAATTTATCATATCATGTTTTCATCATATTTTTTCTTGCGTACTTGCTTACCTGGAACCTACATTTCCGAACAAAACATAGATGTTGTGTGCAAATGTTAGATACATCTGAAACAACATGTGCAATAAAATATAACATTATGGTTTGGGTGAAGGGCATTGCCATATAAACAAACAAGTGCAGTCAAATACTTTTCTTGGATGTGTAAAGGAGGTATGCCAGGCTACTGTTTCATCTTCAGATTCACTGTGAAGATTGTACTAACTCTAAATTCTTTGGATCCAGGCTTGTTTCTTTTTTCACGTGTGGCCTCAACAGTACAACTTTTATGACTCACCGATTTATAGTTATGGGCTTAATCCTATTTTTCACACCGTTCTGTCAACAGATTTGAGGTAATTATGATTTTTTTATTATTGTGCAATTTATAGTTTTTAATCTACTGTTAGGCTCTTATTACACACACACATTATACACACACACACATATATATAGGTGTGTATTTGTGTAGTTACTACATACATACTGTAAATATGCATAAATAGATTTATGATCTGAAGTCACTCCACAGGGGTGGCTATGGTATCATCAGTTACAGCCGATCTCTCTCTCTCTCTCTCTCTCTCTCTCTCTCTCTCTCTCTCTCTCTCTCTCTCTCTTCTCTCTCTCTCTGTCTCTGTTACTTGTTATATATATATATATATATATATATATATATATATATATATATATATATATATATATATATATATATATATATATATATATATATATATATATATATATATATATATGAAATAGGTCAGTGGTCTGGTTAAACTACTTTAATAATAATAATAATATATATATATATATATATATATATATATATATATATATATATATATATATATATAAATTATATATATATATATATATATATATATATAAATTATATTATATATATATATATATATATATATATATATATATATATATATATATATAGATCATAAAATATATATGTTATCACTCAATATGGTAATCAGTCATCAGAGTTCAAAAGTCATCAAGGGACAAGAGAATTGTTCATAGAGCTAGTATTTCTGGTGAAACAGGACCATTAAACTGTTTGAGGGTTAAGAAAAGTCCCTGGGGGGGATTATGGACTAAGTGCATTACGTGATGACTGAAAAGTCAACGCGTAATGAGAAGGTTGACTGTAACATATATATATATATATATATATATATATATATATATATATATATATATATATATATATATATATATATATATATATATATATATATATATATATATATATATTTATAATATACACACGAAGTAACAGAGAGAGAGAGAGAGAGAGAGAGAGAGAGAGAGAGAGAGAACGTATTTGGTCTAGCATAAGCAACTCCCTGTGGAACGACCTCAGATCATAAAACTACATATCACTGAATATGGAAGAAGTGTCAGAGTTCAAAAGCCAAGGGACAAGAGGATTGTTCATAGTCTCCAATTTCTGGTGTCAGGGGACCATTATGTCTGCACGAGGAATAAGAAAAATCTCGATTAAGGACTGTGGTATACCAAAACGAAGAAGGGTAAAGAGATTCGTTGCGATAGAGAGAGAGGAAGAGAAAGAGAAATGGAATGGAAATTAATTATAGAAGGGATACCATGAAATAACAAATTTTAGAAAGAAGACGAATGATTTCAAAATTGCACAGAGAGAAGAGATAGAGAAGAGAGAGATTTTATAAGTTAAAGAGAGAGATGGTTTAAACAAATTTTAGGATGGAAAATCATTTCACCACTCCTAAGGCTGGCTAAAGTAAAGAATTTTTAAAAGAAAATATATATAGACAGAGAGGCAAGAGTAAATCTCATTATATACAAGAAAATCAGTAACAACATTATCAAGAAGAGAAGGGCTAAGCAGGAGAAGAGACAAATGAGGAGGGAGGAGAGGAGAGAGAGAGAGAGAGAGAGAGAGAGAGAGAGAGCCATATTAATGTATTGGAGGGGAAATTAAAAAAATAACATACCAAGAATACTCCACAGGAAGTGAAAAAGAGAATAAAGACACAGAGAGACAGATGGATAAACAGACACGTAGAGATTACTTTGGTTTAAATACTAACAGAGGTCAAATTCTTAAGACAGACTAAATATACCTAAAATCGTCAAATTTTTAAGACAGACTAAATGCATTTGAAACTGTCTTAACAATAAATATTCCACTGTATCGTATTTGGGGATGGTGGTACACTTCTCAGCAGTTTTAGAGGAATATACAAATTATATTGTATATCTCAGACGGTCTCCAGCTTAAGATAATATTCTGATGTTATTTTTTGGCATTACAGTTTTGCTAAGTATTGAAGTTATCACTGTTATTATTGTTATTATGAAGAAAATCTTACAATTATATGTAAGAATGTAAATATTTGCAAACATACAATATGGATTATGTTCATTTTCCTGAAATCAAGAGAGTGATGATGATGATGATGATGATGATTGATGATTATTATTATTATTAGTAGTAGCAGTAGTAGCAGTAGTACTAGTCTTCCTTTTTGTTATAAAAAGAAACAGACGCTATTGAAAGAAATGTGGCAAACCAGTATTATTATAATCGCGACTCATTATTTGCTAATGATTCATAATACCGGTATTATTTGTTATTATTAATATTATTAGTGCTGATGTTGTTGTTGTTATATTATTATTATTATTATTATTTAGGTATTTGGTCTCGCCGTCGTTTTAAAAAAAAAATCTACCTCATTATGCCATTGAAATTAGCGCCACTAACGAAAATGTAGAACACAACGAGCAACTCCCAAATAAACTAAACAGAAATAATAGCAGAAGGAGTGACAACGGTAAGTGGAAGGCCTTCTTCTATTATCCCTTTTCCTCTCGTGTTACAAAAACAGCCAACAGCTATTTTCTCGTAGGTTGGCCATTATCCTAAGCGGGGGCCATCAACACCGAAAGCCAATTACTCCGCCAGATCAAGCTAAGTTTGAGGTGTGTTGTGAGAAGGTTGGTTGGGGGCGGTTGTGTTTAGAGGTGAGTGGGCGGGGAGGGGAGTGTTAGGAGAGTAGATGCTATAGGCTCAACATTTAATTACATTAGATTATATTAGATTCTCTTCATGCCGATGTTTCTCCCCATTTATACTTTTTTGGCTCTTGAGAACCCAAGAGACTAGGAAGCAGGAAGCGGCTGGTTAGAGCATCATAAGAGCAGTAGCGGGTTCTCGGGGAGAAGACTTCGGTTGGGGAAAACTTTATTAATTAGTTCCATATGTCTCTTTTCTTGGGACTTTCTTTTTTTCATGGGTTTTTATCGTCTAACGAAGGTGGCTTAGGCGCTAGGATTTTGTGTTTTTTTTTTTTTTTTGGGGGTTTTTTTCTTTACTGTCTTCACTCATTACATTGTCAAGTGTTTAGTAGCTTTTTCAATTTTTTTTCTCTTGTTGCCGTTCTGAAGTTTTCTTTTTAGTTTGCAGGTTTTTGTCTATACTTGTAATGTTTACAGAATAAAGTATCTTACAAGTTTGTCGTTCTTCTTGCAAAAAGAACTCAGGATATCTCTGACTGACTTATTCATTTTTTTATATATATATATATATATATATATATATATATATATATATATATATATATATATATATAAAGCCAATCAAAAGTCCTTCAAAAGAAGGCACCGTGCTTACCACATACAAAATGCCAAAAAAAGCACGTTAAAAAGAAGAAGAAGAAGCTTAACAGAAGAAAAAGAAGAAAAAGAAGAAGAAGAAGAAGAAGAAGAAGAAGAAGAAGAAGAAGAAGAAGAAGAAGAAGAATATATATATATATATATATATATATATATATATATATATAATAAAA
>NC_089799.1:19787002-19791005 GCF_040412425.1 Macrobrachium rosenbergii
TTCATTATGCTCTGAAAGTTAACAAATTGTCTTTCACTTCCACAAGAAGAAATATCTTCCATCTCAGTTTCATTTTAATTTTCCCGCTAATATTCAGCTTTTTTCATATATTTTATCCTTTTACAATGATAGCTTAAACTCAAGCTAAAATTAAACCATGAAGATCCACAAGGGCTGAGGAAATTTGGCTGTAATTTATTCAATGAAAGTGATGCAGTGTAGTCTTAAGTTAATAAATGATAAGATTTTAACAATTATAACTTGGTTATTTATGATCTTTTGTAAAACACATGATTATCAGCTGGCGTCATAATCACCCTTTAATACTGATATAAAACCCATAAATATACGCATGTCTGTAACAGAATCAAAAATTAATGCTTATTTGATAATTTCATGCGTTCCTTCAATAAACTCTGTCTTGAATGCGCTCCTAATTATGTTATGTAAAGGCATGAACATTTAAAACAGAGTGAAAGAATAAATACGCCAAAGCTTGCATGTCATCTTTTCAGAAATAATAAAAAAAAGTTAAATTCCATCTCTAGTTGTCAGGTTTGCAACAGATTAACAAGATTCCTGATAAAAAAACTGAACTTGATATAAAAAAACTAAACATAATAAGTAACAAAGAAATTCGTGGGACTGTATTCATAGAAATTCCTGGGACTGTATTCAAATAACATTAAACGGTTCTCGTTAAAAGGGAATATTATAATGATATATTTTTTTATTAAGTAAACTTAAAGAAGAATGCTTTTCCAAAAATGAATATTTCTTCCTTCAGAAGACTCCTCTAAGTCTCTCAAGTATTTCCTTTCATCAGTAACTTATCAAAAGTAGTGTAAAAGAAGTTTCTTCATATTGAGGGGAAAAGTAGGGAAGAATGGTGAAAAAGTTATATAATATATAAAATGATCTGTTAGCCATTTTATTTGGCGGAAAAGGTGTAATGTCTGGCAAATGCCTAAAAGAACGGTTTGCTCAAATAAAGAGAATGGATCTCTCATACATCAGTACCTGGATAAACCTTTACAATACAAAAGAATGAAAAGTTTTTGTGGAAAAATGTTATAGGTAGATTACATCTATGGTGGCTATATTTGGTAAATAACATTTATTGATTTTAGAGCCTGTATTTTTTTAAACATTTAGCAGATTATAAAGGAAAATGTGAAGGTTTTTGCATCAGTCTTTGTCAGAAAATGTCTATAGATACACGGTGTGTATGGTAGCTATGTTTATGAAATAAGTTTATTTGATTTGTAGCGACATTTTCTGCAATTAACAGTGGATCGGTGTTAAAATGATGGTTTTAAAATCGAGTCCTTTTGTCAAAAAACTTTTCTATGGGTAGATCATAACTATGGTAGCAGTATTTGGCAAAATAAGTGCATAGAATTTGGGGAGTCGGCATTTTCTCAACTTTAGCACATTATAAAAGGAAAAAAAGAAAATTTTAGCATCAAGTCTTTGTCAGAAACACTTATAGGTAGATTGTCTATGGTAGCTACTATTTGCCAAAATAAGTTTATTGATTTGTAGTGTACATCTTCTGCAATGTGCAGATTACTAAAGCAAAATGATAATTTTTGCATCAGTCTTTGGTCAGAAACTTTTTTAGGTAGATCATATGTAAACATATAGTAGCAATATTCGGCAAATAAGTTTATTGATTTGCAGAGCCTCATTTTCTGCGATTTGTAGTGGATTACTAAAGCAAAAATGAAAATGTTTGCCTCACGAATATTTGAAAACCATAAATTACGCCATTTAAATAATCCTGCCAAGGTTAAGGCTGTACGCTTTCATTTTCCTTTTAGAAACCGATCATCGAAAGCGTGGACGCTCTGCACAAGCAAACAAATGAAAAACAAGTCCATTTTTCCTATTTTGTTGCACATTGAATTGCTGCTGTTACTGTTGTTCAATAGAGAAACTGAAGGCATTGTTTATCGGGCTTTTGATGCGTTCAGGACGCAGTGTTGCGGTAATGTTATTCATCAATAGCGGCAAACCTTTGGTTGTGGTTGTTCCTGCCAGTAAAAGGAAGCGGTTACAGGACGAATTCTATTTCTGATCACCAAAGTTTCGAATTTTCCAAATGAAAGCGATTGAGCAGAATGACAAGATAAAGTTCTTTCATTGTATTTCAACCTGTATACGCTTTCGCTGTCACGATAATGTGCAAAGCTAAAATTAGTAGTTTGTAAATTTTTGTATACTTCAATGTAAGAGTCCCCAAAGACTGCGGGCATTTACAAGATTTGAGAATCAATTGCAGTAATAATTGTTTAGATATATCAATAGATATGCTGGGATATATATGTTAACAAGATAATCCTTCTATTTACTATATGTAAGAGATATATATATATATATATATATATATATAGTTATATATATATATATATATATATATATATATATATATATATATATTTATATATTATATATATATATATGTGCTGTATATACATTACCTCATATACATACATACGTTAGGTAGATAGGAGTAGATAGATAGATGCATGTATGTGGGCTTGTGTGTACGTTTTTATTAATGGTCAACAATGATCAACTGCTACGACGATGGTAGTTTGCCTTGCTACCAAAACACTGCTACAAGTGGAACCTTAAAAAAATTATATTTCCTGGTTCGGGAAATCATGAAACCAATTCGGTTTTGCTTGGGTTCATTCCAGCCCTCGCAAAGGAAAATTCTTTCATGGAAGTTTTTCTTTCTGATTCCGAACTTTTTTTTTCTTGTTTTCAAAAGCTTTCCTGATATAGAAATGCGCACCACCTGTTCCATTAGGGGACTGGTCTTTTATGCTTTATTTCCTCATTTTGTCTTGAGAAGCATTTTTCAGAAAAAAACCTTTCCCATAAGGGCTGAAAATCTAACCGAATATTTTCATTCCTCACAATTTCCAGGAAGTTTTGGGGTTCGAAAAACGATGTGTTTTGGCCCCTGGAAACACGTTGGCTATTAAAGAATTAAAAACTTGCTCTGAGGGGTAAAAAACATCCTTCTTAACTTTCAACACTGTTAAGGTTTTCCGCCGAAGGAAAGCGACAGCCTGTTTGTTTAATGATTAGGATTTAAAAAAATGACTGATAACATCAAATAAAGTTCTTATTATTGGACGGTAAACTTCAAGTCTTTTTTTTTTTTTTTTTTTTTTTTTTTGCTTTTACTTTCATTGTCACAGAATCGCTTTCTTGAATAAGTCTCTGTTTTTTGGGGAAACTTTAACATCTTAACAGTAATGGCATTGAAAATTTAATTGGGTAGAAAAAGGAGAGAGAGAGAGAGAGAGAGAGAGAGAGAGAGAGAGAGAGAGAGAGAGAGAGAGAGAGAGAGAGAGAGAGGCAGTCAACCTGGGGTTTTTATCATACCACTTTTAGTGATTAGATGACTAATTTATGTATGTGTTTATATATATATACATATATATATATATATATATATATATATATATATATATATATATATATATATATATATATATATATATGTATATTTATAGTATATATACATATACATACATACATACATAAATACACACACAAATATATATATATATATATATATATATATATATATATATATATATATATATATGTGTGTGTGTGTGTGTGTATGTATGTATGTATGTATTTATAGCGAGAGAGAGAGAGAAAGTCGCTGTACAAACCTAATGGTAACTAGTACTTGTAGTATATATTAAAAGAAACAAAGACGAACTGTGATGAAGGAAACAAAATTACGAACCTGAATAAAAGATTCTGAATATAGAGTTCCCTTTTCCATTTCCATTGAGTAAACAAATTTAAATATTATTCACGGCAAGCTGCTTAACGGAAACTTTACGTAAGGGTCATTACCGTAGAAGGATCTGTACTCGAGTACGACTCTTTACATAGCAATGTTTTCTATTTTTGATGAAAAAAATTTTTTTTTCATAAATTATTTTTTTCAGTAGGAAGAAAAACATTA
>NC_089799.1:19791505-19824005 GCF_040412425.1 Macrobrachium rosenbergii
CTAACCTAGGGGTATGGCAAAAAAAAAAAAAAAAACTGGGGCTGTTGCAATACTATATACACCTCAGCAATTTACCACCTGGCATGATACACCCGTCATTCAGCGGTCGGGGATTCAGTTGAGAGCGCCGTTTGCAGAATGGGGACGTTCTGCTTTGATCATAGCCATTGTTTTCCCTCTTTTATTTTTTCACAAAGTTTAGACACATCATGGGTACTTCCCTATCTAAGGAGAGGAATCTACTTCGCTCACAATAAAAATTTCTTCTCTTTCTTTCTTTAAATCTTCAGCTGAAAACAATAATGGACAGAGTCAACAGATTATATTTATACCCAAGTGAGTTCCACAGAGCAAATCAGCCTGCAGAGAGAGGGACAAGTTATCGGAAAAAGGGATAAACGATGAAGTATGAGGGAACAGAAAATAAAACAGATACACCTGAAATTAAGGTGATATTAGCAGAGAGCAGGAATGAATTTGCTCCTTGCATAAATAATTGGAGGTCAGAAGATTTCACAACTGCACCAGACAAATGTTTTTACCAATAACTTTTAAAGGGACGGCCCCGATGACCACAAAGCTGTTTTAGTGCTGGAAAAAATGTTTTGTCTGTGTAAAAATTCTGTTCCAGTATTAAAAAATTATTAGTTCTATCCCACTTTTATAGTAATATAGATATGCAGGTGATACCGCATTATCCACTAATAATGATTGACATGATACACTTATCCTAAAAGTATTGCTTCAGAAAATGCGTTGCTGTTATGAATAACAGAGGATAAATATTTTTATTATTATAGTAATGTCTTATAGGACATTTCTTACAAATAATTTGTCAAAGGATAAAATCAGGTTGGTGACAAAAGTATTGTTTGACAATGAAAAATCCCAAATCCTATGAATAAAGTCTTAGTAATAACTTATACGATATTTCATAAAAAATTATTTGTTAAAGAATAAAATTAGCTTGATTATAAAAGTATTGTTTCAAAATAATAAATTTTACCCAAATCCTAAGACTAAATCCCTCGTAATATTTTATACGATATTAATTACAAATACTTTTCTAAAGAATAAAATCTGGTTGATGACAAAAGTATTATTTCACACTGAGAAACATTGCCCAAATCCTGTCAATAAATTCAAATAATGTTTCATACGATATTTCCTACTTATAACTTTCTAAAGAATAAAATCAGATTGACGATAAAAGTATTGTTTCAAAATGAGAAACTTTACTCAAGTTCTATTATTGAAGTCGTAGTAAAATTTAATACGATATTTCCTACAAATAATTAGTTAAGGAATGAAATCGGGCTAATGACTAAAGTATTGTTTCAAAATGAGAAATTTTACACAATTCCTATGATTAAAGCCCTCAAATATTTTATACGATTTTTCCTACATACCTACCCCACCGCCAAATCAAAGTCCTTCAAAAGAAGGCATCGTGCTTACCCCATATAAAAATGGGAACGTTAAAACGAAGAAAAAAAAAAAAAAAACAATTTGTTAAAGAATAAAATCGGGCTGACGAAGAAAGTATTGCTTCAAAATGAGAAATTTTACCGAAATCCTATCAATAAATCCTAATAATGTTTCATTCAGTATTTCCTACAAATAATTTTCTAAAGAATAAAATCATGTTGGCGGTAAAAATAATATTTTATACGATATATCTTACAAATAATTTGTTGAATAATAAAATCAGGCTAATGATGAAAGTATGATTTCAAAACGATAAATTTTACCCAGACCCTACGAATAGTCTCCAAGAGGGAGATAATGGAACGTTGCCTTCAATAGTACTGTTTGCAAGTCGGTGAAACCCAAACTCGGCGGGAATAAATGTTACGTTGATTCTCAGACGCTGCACCAAAATGAAGTTACGTTCCACCTGAAAATGTTTCACAGTGAGTTGCGCTGATCGAAAATAGCACTCCCGAATAAGGAAAGGGTACCGTTAACCTTATCTTTTTGGTGCTGTTTCGGAAAAGAAATAGTTTTTCGTTGATCTTTTCGATAACATTTGTAGGTGAGACGATGTGTTTCCAATTTGAGGCATTTTCAGTGAGAAAGACTTTCTGTAATACCAAAAATTGTTTTTAGAGTTTAATATTTTTACATCTTTGGTAGAGCCTTAAACCTATTTTCTCAAAAGTGCGGTAGAATATTTGAGTGAAGAACTTAGATCCTAACTACTGGCATATATTTTCATTTTAATTCTTAAGAAAATTATAACTACTCACATATATTTTCTTTTAAATTCTTAATAAAGCTATAACCACTGAAATATTTTCTTTTAGAATCTTAAGAACCCTATAACCATGACATAATTTCTTTTAAATTCTTGAGAAACCTATAGCCATCTTAAGAAACCTATAACCGCGGACATATATTTTCTTTTAAATTCTTAAGAAACTTGTAACCCCTGACATTTTTTTTAAGAACCCTATAACCAATGACAGATTTTTTTTAGAATCTTAAGAACCCTATAACGAATGACAGATTTTCTTTTAAATTCTTATGAAACAAATAACCACCGACTTATATTTTCTTTTGAATTCTTAAGAAACCTATAACTACTGACATATATTTTCTTTGAAAATCTTTTGAAACCTATACCCACTGACATATATCTCTTTTAAATTCTTAAGAAACCTATACCCACGGACATTTATTTTTTTTTAAATCTTAAGAAAGCTATAACAATAAGCTTCAGTCTTTCTTACGGCAGAGTATTTTGGCCTTGTGAATAGAACAATATTCATATGCTTATCCCTCAAGAAGTATAAACGTTAGCATAAAATTTCAGGTCATATATAGTATGCCAAAATAGAAGACAATCAGCATAGCATGAAAATCCGCCTGAACCGAAAATAGATCGGTGCTAATTACAATAAAAACAAGTAAAATATGCTCCAAGTTTCTTCGGCGCAATCAAATTTTCTGTACAGCGCATAATACTGTATGAGCCACGGCTCACGAAACTTTCAGCTTGTCCTATAGCGGTGCCAGACGCACGATCGTGGCTAACTTTTGACCTTAAATAAAATTTTAAAAACTACTGAGGCTAGAGGGCTGCAATTTGGTATGTTTGAAGATTGGAGGGTGGATGATCAACATACCAATTTGCAGCCCTCTAGCCTCGGTAGTTTTTAAGATCTGAGGGCGGACAGAAAAAGTGCGGACGGACAGACAAAGCCATCTCAATAGTATTCTTTTGCAGAAAACTAAAACTGGAACAAAAAATAGATCAGTGCTAATTCCAGTAAAAAAAAAAAAAAAAAAAAATAATAGTCTTGTAAACCAGGTCGCATTTATGCCAATGATCGATGAATTCTCGTTAATTTTCGTTGAAGCTGGGATCAATCAAATTAAGCCAATTTCCTCTCCCCGAAACTGAGGTCAAACTCAGTTGCTCCCTGTCCCCGTTATTTGGAAAAGATTCATCTATAATGAAAGTAAATTCGCGCAGCAAAATACATTGGTTCAATAAAAAGTGGATTACCCGAACGTATCTTACAATATAAGGTCAGTAATTACAGATGCACATGTGACCAGTAATTAACCTAATTTTTTATTCAAATCCAGGACAGGTCATTGGTGCCTTGCGTCTCTCTCTCTCTCTCTCTCTCTCTCTCTCTCTCTCTCTCTCTCTCTCTCTCTCTCTCTCTTATTCTTTATTCTTTATTCTCAATAGCAAATCATTCTGTATTCCGCATTTTAATAAATTAGGTCACAACACTCGCATCTTGTCACACCATAAATATTGATTAGGTAAAATCCTGAAATGTGCTCCTCAGAAACTCAAGTACAAGGATATATAAATGAAATTAGGTATTGTCCATTGCACTCTGATGGCCCTTTTACATTTTGTTCCGTTTCATTTTACTTTGTTCTTTGTGATGTTGCAATATATTTTAATCTAGCTTGGGTTTTTTCATGTTTAGCTAATTTGTTTTCTGTAAAAGAAAACTGTTGTGACGACTTTGTCTGTCCGTCCGCACTGTATTCTGTCTGCAATTTTTCTGTCCGCACATTTCTGTCCGCCCTCACATCTTAACAACTACTGAGACTAGATGGCTACAAATTGGTATGTTGATCATCCACCTTCCAATCATCAAACATACCAAATTGCAGCCCTCTAGCCTCAGTAGTTCTGGCGACGATACAGGATAGACCACCACCTGGCCGTGGTTAAAGTTTCATGGGCCGCGGCTCATACAGCATTATACCAAGACCACCGAAAGATGGAAGTATTTTCGGTGGCCTTGATTATACGCTTTAGCGGCTGTAAGGAAAACTCGATTGCTCCGTAGAAACTTCGGCGCATTTTTTACTTTTTTTTTTTTATTCTTTATTACCTTTCGTATTTATTTATAAACTATGTTCAAAAACAAAGCCAGTTTTCTGCTTCTTGAGGCTTTGATATGATACGTGAGCGTTTATTTCCAAATTTTTAAAAAGATGCTTGATTCCTATTGCTTCCTTGATATATGCCCTTTAGTTGGCAAGTGTCACCGGGAGTGTAAAGACAAGCACGTACCAATTTCTGATCCATTTATCCGTTCATCATTTCGTTCATCATCTCGACGTTTACGATCGCAAACTGCAATATAGTATCAACAGACTTTCATACGCGAGCTTGCAAGCGTTGGCCACAAGTAAATTCAGCAGTTGTGGTTTTGAAGTACAGTTCCCACGAAAAAAAATAAGACCTTAAAAATAAATAAATAGATAAATAAATAAAAAGTCAGAACAGTCGGATAAAGATCACGAGGGCAGTTCCCCGAACGCCCGCTCGCTCATGCTTGCTTGCGGTCGCATATGAAAACAATTATCCTCAATTGAAGGCAGAAAAGATATTTGCATTTCGTCAGCGATTTTGCAAGAGAGAGAATTTCACCCGCGAAGACGGATAGAGTAGTGGGGTGGACTCTCCCCGCCTCTTCCCCCCCTTATCTTCCTTCCTCCTACGCCCTCTCCCACCCACCCACCCACCCGCCCACACCTCCCCCTTCCAATAACTCCAAACATGCCAACTCTGGTTGATGCAAATACACGAAAACGTATGATATAATTTGCAGCATTCGTTCTTCATTTATATATGTGTGCCCAGCCATCTATTTTATAACGCATGCAACGTGGAGGATGGACTGCGCATTGCGTTTGTCACGCGAGTAAAAAATGGACGACAATTTCCCGATGAAAGAGAGAGAGAGAGAGAAAACTCGTTTGCAATTTCTGATGATTTTTTTCTCTCTCTCGTTCTTTATTTCTTTATTACATTTCTCCTCGTTTTTTTTTAACCGTTATTCGCGTATTCACTGTTTTCCTTTCAACAGATAACGCGTTGTTTACGCAGAACGAAGCTGACCTTCAAATGAAAGGACTTTGGTTTGCAGATTCGATAGATGTTTGCACAGACTTTCATTTTTAATCTGCGTAGCAAACAAAACTTGCTTTTGATATTCTCTCATCTCTTTTCAAATCACCCGAGTTTCCGGACTTCTAAAAACGCCTTTTTAATTCTTATTCTATTTATTTTTTGATACAGAACAGGCAGTTGCGAAAGGTGTTGCATTTTTTATGAAGATATATAGAATAATAGCCAGAAGTGTTGCATGTCATTTTGCCACAGAAAATTAAGTTTCTAATTCGATCCTCTGTTTGAAATTGACATGACCACCAATTGGCCTCGTGCATGTTCTCGGGATTTCGTTCCCATAATACGACCTTCGCCGGACGAGAAGAAATTGCTGTTAATTGGGTGTTATCTGATGCTGCTGGAAATTGTCTCCCCGATGATGCATTATTTTTTTATATATATATAATCAATGACAGACATCTGTCGTCATGGTTATTCCTATGTTTTCTTTCCTCGTGTCATAAATTTGCAAAAAGATCTAACTCATGAACATGAAGTCAGTTAGGAAATGTGGGAAATATTTTCCTTCATTGTCGAAAGCTTCAATAAATTCAGCGGATATGAAACTTGTATTTCATTCATGGAATGAAACATACCTAAGGAGAATGAGTGCTCTGTAAAAACATGCAACTATTGCAGGATGCACACACACGTACACAATATATATATATATATATATATATATATATATATATATATATATATATATATATATATATATATATATATATATATATATATATATATATATATATGTGTGTGTGTGTGTGTGTGTGTGTGTGTGTGTGTTTTATACTGTCGCCCATGTATGAAACTTGTAACAAATGCAACGAACGCAAATTTAGATACGCACAAACGTGAAATATATATGTGTATGTATATATATATATATATATATATATATATATATATATATATATATATATATATATATATATATATATATATATAAAATCAGTATGTACATATGTATATCATATTTATGACACGTCGTGCAGACACGCACTTACTTAAAATAAATTAAATATTGCATACTTAGGTGACAAGTTTCTGGCAATTAGTTTGAGGGAGAATTTAGAATTTCACAGATAATTATATTGTAAAAAATCTCTTAATTTGGAGACACGTGGCTTAATAAATATCCAATGTAGAGACACGTGGCTCAAAAGGATATATAATTTTAGCTGAGAAAGAAAGTGGTAAAGAAAAGATTTTTTTCTGCGTCAGTAGAGGCTTGGTAGGATAGCTGGTGAAACGAAGCAATGCAGAGAACAAGGGAAGATGATAATATCTGATTATTACATTGGGAAAGTGATAAGGGAAAAAGTAGGTAATGTTTATTGGATAAGAAGGGTCTGAATGAGGCTGTGATTGTGAGAAGAAAGAGAGAGCTGGCAGAGAGACGGAACAAGTAAAAAATGCACCGAAGTTTCTTCGGCCCAAGAGTTTTCTGTACAGCGTATAATGCTGTATGAGACTTTTCAGTCACGGCGCATGAAACTTAACCGCGGCCCATGAAACTCAGCCACTGTCCGTTGGTGGCCTCAGCCACGGCCCATGAAACTCAGCCACGGTCCGGTGGTAGCCTGTGTTGTTGTTACCTATATCGGTGCCAGAAGTGCGATTATAACTAACTTTAGCCCTAGATAAAATCAAAACTACTGAGGCTAGAGGGTTCAATTTGGTATGTTCGATGATTGGAGGGTGGATGATTAACATACCCTCTAGCCTCCTCAGTAGTTTTTAAGATCTGAGGGCGGACGGAAAAAGTGCGGACGGACAGACGAAGCCGCCGCAACAGTTTTCTTTTACAGAAAACTAAAATGGATAACAAAGGACAAATGTCAAGGATAGGAGATAGGAGAGTATGCACCAAAGCAGTAATAGAGCCACTCGGTCGTGATGGAATTGTACAACAGTAAATAATGAAAACTTAAAAGTCAGCTTCAGGAAAAAGATAATGGCGATAAGTTATCAGAAGAAAAAAACACTCTTCTTGTAACTGTGAGTTAGAAATTAAAAGAGAAAAACGTAGCTTTGCTATTCAGAAGTAAACGCGAAGAAAATTGCCAATAAGCAAAGCGATATCAGGAATAAAACTGGAAACGGAGGAAAGCTTTTAGAAGAGAATACTCTCCTTTGTCGATGGAGAGGATATTTGAAAGAGCTCTTGAATAAGGGAGATAAAAGATAGGCGAATGTCAATGTTTTAAGAGGGAATTGGTTTAAAGTCAATACGGAATTCTCTGGCTGAAGAATAATACGGTGGAAGCAGTCGACGTAATATGGTGCTGATACTCTGTAATTGAGTGGCTGACCTAGTATGTAAGGTACGTCTGGATGATGGAAAGGTTCCTAAGAAATAAGGTGAAAGGTATATTTATTATTTATTGTAATGGGTAGTGACATAACTGTGATCATTATAAATGTTAACGTCACGTCAGTAAAATGAATAATGAAGAATTGCTCGGGGACAACCAGACTTTAATAAATAAGGGCTTTGTAGGAAGCAGATACGTGAGGAATCTGATAATAAAAGGATGAAAGCTAACTATGAGGGACCTTGGCTCTGAGAAAGTTTATGACGAAACTAATAAAATTGTAATATGGGTTGTATTGAAGATATAACGTGCATTTGGCAATTTGAGATGGATTAATGGGGTCAAAGTGAAAACAAAACTTGTATTAGAATGTTTTCTGTAGAAGGTGGTTTCAGATAATCACGTTTTACGCCTTCATAGGCTATTTATTTTTTAATGGAATAACGAGAAAACAGATAGAGAGAGAGTTTGTGCAGCAAGAAAAGCGGCTGTGAATGGTTATAGTTGAAAGTTGAAATGTTGTAGAGGTGATGATAGATCCTGAAAGGGTTTCTATGACAAAGATGAATGCTAATGTTAGCAGGCGAAAGTTAATGAGGATAATTAGAAGCTCATAAGGTCGATACATGAATAGTATTTATAGGTGGAAGTGGTTGACTAGTTAGGTGCTGTGGTGCAAATGGAATGACGACGGAAGGGCAAAAGGAGGTAAATCAAACGAAGGGCGCTAAGAATATAGTAGCAGCTCTAAAACAGTGCTAAGAGAGAAGAAAATAACACCCTGAAACAACATTTGAATGCGTAAGGAGATTTGAGTAACTCCTTCACAGCGGAACATGATTGTTGAATGTGCATGAAAGAAAAAATGTGGCAGTTGCTGAGATACCCTGGTCTGCAAAGAGGTAACGGTATGGTAAAAGAGACTAGAAGGTATGGCGAGAGGCGTTACAGCACATCGGGCAAACATGGCGTAAGGTGAAACAAAGGTGAGAAGCTGTGTGTATTTCTATTTTCCTAGTAATTTTTAATTTGTTCGCCCATATTTACTGTGCATTTGCTGAAGTAAACATTACCTCAGTAGCTTAAGCTGTCTTTGTTCACATTCAGCATTCACACTTCATTTCTATAAAGATATTTCTCCGGGGTGGGGGCCTGGCTAGCTGTACTTCATGGTTCCTTGCAGCGTGCCTTTGGCCCCTAGCTGCAACCCTTTCATTCCTTTACTGTACCTCCTTTCTCATATTCTCTTTCTTCCATCTCACTTTCCACCCTCCAACATTGGATTCGTAGGTATAACTGCGAGGTTTTCTCCTGTTACACTGAAACCTTTATGTCAGCTCTTTTCAGTGCGGGAATGACCTCATAGGTCCCAGGTGCTTGGCCGTTACAAATTCTATATTCATTTCTATATATAAAGATGTTAACTAATCTCTTTGTACATTATCCGTTTGATTTCCATGAGCAGTTTCCTTTGTTGTATAAACTACTCTGCAACTTCTTTTTCCGTACATCCAACTTATTTTAAATGTTCAATTTAGCCAGTTGGCCCATTAGACTCTCTTCCATATAGTCTAAACCTATGATATTTTTGTTTATGAATTCCTCTCTATTACCTGCTTTGCTTTCCTAGTGTGCTGTAATATGTTATTCTCCAACAGTCACTTCTATAAGAATGAACAATTATCCCTCTTACCAGCATTATCCTTATCCCAACTTATCACACTGCCATTAGCCACTGGTCACACTTCTTCCAGTATGGCACGATGTCACTAATAATCCTTCCACTTTAATGCCATTTCCTCCAGTTTATTAATTGCCATCGCTTCATCAAAATTCTCTTCCACAAACATTTCAGAATTTATACTTTGCGTCGTTCAGTCCTGTCACCTTAAGTCCTTCCCATTCATCAGCTCTTCAAAACATTTATTCTGTCCTTGCAGAACGCATTCTCTTCAGGAAACCTCGCTCCATTTGTAGCTTTGTATCATTCTTACAAACCTTTTTCTCAGGCTTGAGTTCTTAAAAATAAATCACTGTTCCATTGATTTCACTACCATTAAAAATGACTTTTTTTACCATTACTCCCTAATCAGTTAAACGTAATTCATTTGAATATTTTACCAATGAATCCTTTGAAGTATCTGCTCATTTCTTATTTATTACCTCTGTTAATGAATTCATTTCTATTACTGTATGAATACATCATTTACTTTTTTATTTTATTACTCTGGCAACAGCCACGCCCATTAGAAAAAAATGTAAAAATTCAGGAATTACTGCGAGTTCTCATTTTTCACCTTCTTTTTTTTATCTAAATGAAGACTGCATGACGCCACAGCCGCGGAGGGACGAGGAAGGAGAAATTGGAAATGCTGCTTTCAGTTGATGAAGCAGCATTTCAAATTGCTTTGGACGCGAGAGTATTTCTTAACTGCTAGAATTTTTTATATGTCTTAATTTCTGAATCGCACACTTACGAAGCAGAAATAGCAGGTTTTGTTAGGAATGGTTGCAGTAGTATCATAATGATAGCAATACTTATTATTATTATTATTATTATTATTATTATTATTATTATTATACATTATTATTATTATTATTAATTTTTGGAATTGAGTACACATATGAAAGCAGAAATAGCAGTAGGTTTTGTTAGAATGGTTGCAGTAGTATAATATTATTATTATTATTTTTTTTATTAATTTCGAATTGTGCAACATACGAAAGCAGAAACAGTAGTAAATTTCTGTTAGAAATAACTGCAATAGTATAGCAATGATAATAATACTTTATTCTTATTATTATTATTATTATTATTATTATTATTACATATTATTATTATTATTATTATTATCTACCAAAGTTATCATTGGCCAATTATTGCTCAATATAACGTACAGGGAAAGAATTAAACGGAAAACTGAGAAGACTCGATATAAAATTAACTTGCATGATGCAGGCATCGTTGTCGTACCAAAGTACATGTTTAAGAGAGGGTGTACTTATATTATTATTATTATTATTATTATTATTATTATTATTATTATTATTATTATTATTATTATTATCATCCCAAAGTCCAGAAGATTACCATCGAGGTTATCAAACATGTCGACAGAAAGAGTACTCAAAAATGCCAGAAAGATGTCAGAAAAAAAAAAAAAAAGAAGCAATACCATCGAAAATCACGGATATACATCCCAGGTTTCAGTAACCTGCTGTACGTTTAAAATAATTTCTGCTGTAAGAAATATTACGCTGTTTCATCCATCGAAATATGAAGATTGACAATTATTGACTAATGCTGATGTGCATGAAAAGGAATTATTAGAAAATTTAAGAAAATTTTCGGTATGAAATCAATTCGCAAAATGCAGCTACATATTATTATTATTATTATTATTATTATTATTATTATTATTATTATTATTATTATTATTATTATTATTATTATTATTATTCAGCGTTTATCATTAATAAGCAGCTTGTGCCGGTTACTCACTCAACAGCAAAAAGACGATTTCGTTTTCCTACCTCCACAAAATGCTATTGAAATATTTATTCTCACCAATTCCCGGCCAGGGTACACACGTGAATCCGATCAAGGATTTTTCATCCAGACACGCCAACTTATATGAATTTTCGTGAGGCTTTCCATACATGAAAGTGCAAAATATTGTTCATTCAGCTGGTTGGTCTAAAAGAACTAAGAAGATCTGTTGTAACATAAACAACTTTTCTTAGTGGCCAGCTAGTAAATGTTGAGCCTCGTTCTGATACCCCCAGATGCGGGTTTGACCTTCGGGGCATCAGAATATCTTCATTTCTTTCTTTATTTGGATTTAGGATGAATGGCACAAGCGTTGCCAGAACGTGAAGAAATCGAGAAGTTAAGGGGGTACGTGGTGATGAAAATTTATGTCTAGTAATAAGTAATCACGAGGTTCTAAATATGTATTGTAAGTATGCCTCTATCTGTCTATTTATATGCAATTGTTTTTTGCGCACATGTGCAGGTAAAATTTAAAGTTGTAAATATGTATGAATCTATGTCCGATTTAACCCATTCAGTCTCCAGAGAAAGTCTCAGTTACATCTCGTAAGGTAATGGAAAAACAAGATAATAAGGCTAAACCCACTTTCAGCCTGGAGTGACTGACAGACAGAACCTGATGAACTTTTATTTATTTATTTTTTTTATTTTTATGGAAAGGATTATAATTACAATATTTACAATAGTGGTTACAGTATGCATCAACACAGTATACATAAGCATTTCATTACACAATCATAACTTAAAACTGACAATTTACACAACAAATTGCTTTAGTTACAGTGGCTATGTTTTAGTTACAGGCTACTCAAAACAGTAATTAATATACTTTTTATGAAAATTTTATTTATTCTGTCTTTGTGCTTATTTTTTAATAGCCACCTGCCATAACAAAATTTGCTCCTAACGACATCTGTTTCTCTTTCGTATAACGCTTCCTTTACAACCTAAACAGCATATAATTATCCTACAGTTATTACAGTGGCACTATTATACTCCGATGAACTTGACGTAACTTGGCTGATCTTTCGATATTGTGACTTTTCGCAGACAAAGGTTAATTTAACTTGTAGCTCCTGTCATTAAGGTTCACTGACGATTT
Organism: Macrobrachium rosenbergii; assembly: GCF_040412425.1. Classification (NCBI taxonomy): domain Eukaryota; kingdom Metazoa; phylum Arthropoda; class Malacostraca; order Decapoda; family Palaemonidae; genus Macrobrachium; species Macrobrachium rosenbergii. The sequence continues at coordinate 19,803,913 of NC_089799.1, forward strand.
CAAAGGTATTGAGATTCCAGGATTCCAAGTTTTATTATTACCATATATTTGTTTTAATGTGCAAGTGTAATTATAACCATATTTTTTAAAGAGATGATTATCATTAAACGTTTATGTATAAGTACAGTTCTGTACATCAAGTTATTATTATTATTACATATTATTATTATTATTATTATTATTATTATTATTATTATTACGAGCCGCGGCCATTGAAACTTTAACCACTGCTCGGTGGTGGCTGGCCCAAAATAGCTGCTTTTCAGACCCACGATTATTGCTGATTTTAATCCTTAAATAAAAATCAAAACTACTGAGGCTGGAGGGCTGAATTCTGCATGTTTGTTGATTGGAGGGTGATGATCAACATACCAATTTGCAGCCCTTCGGCCCAGTGGTTTTTAAGATCTGAGGACGGACAGAATAAAGTGCAGATGGACAGACAAAGTCGGCACAGTAGTCTTTACAGAAAACTAAAAACACATTTTATTTCCAAAATTCAGCTTAAGTTTCTAGAAATCAAACCTGGACTTCAGGAACCATTTTCGTCTGACGCGATCTGAACAATAGAACCGGGAAGAACAGGAATGACATTCATATCATGCATAGTAAGCCATTATATTCATATTTATTTACAAAATTCTCATTAATCATACTTTTACAATGCAGTGCGCCATTAAAAGGGGCTTATGGTCATAACTTGCAGCCGCTTGCATGCAAGTTCTTTTTAAAACCATGCTCCTACATGTTCGTGTGTATTTCTTTGTATCTTTCTCACTCATTCATTCCTGTGTGAGTGTAAGTCTGAAAACCTGTTTTATATATATATATATATATATATATATATATATATATATATATATATATATATATAAATTATATATATATATATATATATATATATATATATATATATAAATTGAATTCACATACATGCTCAGAAAGATACTTTCCATTGCTAGACTAATTTCTAGGAACACGGGAATATAATACCTATCAAACAAGACATTGAACATTCTTGCATGAAGACGAGAGAACGCAGCACACATACACACACACGTATATTTTTTATCTGTGTGTGTGGGTGTGCATGTGTGTGTGCGGTGGCGCGCACGATCGCAAGATTTTACACAAGTACCATAAAGTGTACCCTGTGTATCCCATACACACTGAAATCCTCACAAGTGTGTTCATTCTCCCTGGCTCGCGAATGATAGTCTTCATCATTTTATCCTATTATTAAAGACCCGCTAAGCCCAGAATCGATTCCTCCCCACCCACCCTGTCCCTCTCCAGACCCTGAATCGATTAATCATCATCTTTATTGGGAAATTTTAGCTCTGTATTTACGCCAGGTGATGGGGAAGTTGAGGGGGTTGGAATTGAAAGGTGAAGGGGTGGGGTGAGGTGGAGTTAAATGTTTATGTTTGCGGCCCAACCACGTCCACAACAACCTTCCTACCAAAGAAGTCCTTGTTCTCCCTCTCTTCCTCTCTCCTCTCCCCAAGTCCCCTCCAACTCGAATCACGAGCTGTTTTAGAAGGAAAAATATCTGAGGCCTGAGGCAAAGGAGAGTCAGGTTGGCTTGATATCAAGCCATCTCTAGCCGACTGGCGTAGCTCTTCTTCCTGGCGCCTTCAAGGCCCAAGAATGCAAATAGATGAGAAATGAACCTGAAATGGGAGGCTTTTTGTATGTTTGGCATCTGTTAATGAGAAGAGAGAGAGAGAGTAGGGAGGAGACCCTTCCTCGGGGTGAGGGGTGTCGAGAGGAAGGAAGGAAGATCACTGGCGTGCAGCAGACAAACAGGCACGAGTCTTTAGGGTCGATTTCATGGAATTGGGCCGAAAGAAGAAGAGGAAAATTTGCCTGAGTTGATCGGGTGGGAGAAAAGAGGCGAAAGACGTTTGCGCTGAAGGAGAGGCTGCGGCGAACCTAAAAGCGACCAAAATATGTCCTTTTCATATTTCATTGGCAGGTGTTGACGAGTGTGTGTGTGTGTGTGAGAGAGAGAGAAGAAACTAACACTTTAATGTAAATGACTTCTGTTGTGTGTGTGTGTGTGTGTTTGACAGAGGGGAGAGAAGATAGAAGTCTTGAAGTAATGCAAATGACTTATTGTTGTGAGACAGAGAGAGAGAGAGAGAGAGAGAGAGAGAGAGAGAAAAAGAAAGAGAGAGAGAGAGAGAAGAAACAGGAGGTAAAAGAACGAATAAACAAACAATTGTTAATGAAAAATAAGTGAAATTTGCTTGAAGGGAGGCTCATTACTGTAAAGAGAAATGATGCATAAATTTACGGCGAATTACTAACGTAACCTGAGTAAAAGTAACCGGTGAGACTTCTCTTCTTCTTCTTGCACCGCTGTCACCAGCTTATGACCCGTCAAAATGTCGTCGCCATCCCTCCCTGTTTTTTTTCCTCTACTTGCGGTTATTAGAGGACAAAATTCCCTAACCTCTGTTTGCCTTTCTTGTTTGTCGCTTGCCATTCTCCGGACATTTGACTGCTCTGTGATGATTGGTCCTGTGTTTGCTCTGAGATTGATACATGTGCGTTCTGTCACCTTCCGCCGAGCTGTAAAGTGTTCGTTTCTCGCTTTATCTTCATCCCCTTTTTTTATTCGTTCCGCTTCAGAGGAGAAAATAAATGCTTGCTGGAGATATGATCCCTAAGTCCTCTGATATGGTATTAGAATCATTTGGTTTTGCATGATTCATTCTGTTGACTTATAAAAGGTTGAGGTCTGGTTTTTTATAGATTTTAGTTTTCTGTAAAAGAAAATTGATGAGACAGCTATTATCTGTCTTTTCCGCCTTCAGATCTTAAAACTACTGAGGTTACTAGGTTGCAAATTGTTATGTTGATCATCCACCCTCCAATCATCAAACATAACTCTAGCCTGAGTAATTTTCATTTTATTTATGGTTAAAGTTAGCCATGATCGTGCTTCTGGTACCGCTATAGGTGCCAAACAACACAGACCGTGGCAAAAGTTTCATGGGCCATGGCTGAGAGTTTCATATAACATTATACGCTGTACAGAGCTGACTGAAAGGAAGAAACTTATGCATTTTTTTACTTGTGTTTTTATTCATTTGCTTCAGAGGAGTAAATAAACGCTTAACCTTACAGATATGGCTCTTGGGTCCTCTATGCTGTTAGAATTGGCGGCATTTGTATGATTCATTCTCTTGACGTATCTACAGGGTTGAGTCTTATTTTTATAGTTTTTCTTATTTTCTGAACAATTTCCTTGAGGTGAATGAACTTTTAAAAATTTTTGAACGAACTGCAACACTTAATGAACTTTTTTTTATTTTCTGGAACAGTTTCTAAGGCTATTGTCCTTTTCAGTTATAACAGTTAGATTAATAAAGCTGATCCTTTCAATTGTGATAGGTTAATGAACTTAGTCCTTTTCAATTGTAATAAGCTGATGAATCTTAGACCTTTTCAATTGCAACAGGTTAATGAACTTAGTCCTTTTTCAATTGTAATAAGATAATAAACGCTAGTCCTTTTCAATTGTAATACGATAATGAACCTGAATTTTTTAATTGTAATAAGATAATGAACTTGACCTTTTCAGTTGTAATAGGTTTATGAACTTCTGGTCCTTTCAATTGTAATAAGTTAATGAACTTAGTCCTTTTCAATTGTACTAGGTTAATGAACTTAGACCTTTTCATTTCAGTTATACAGTCAGGTTGATGAATTTAGTTAGTCCTTTCACTTATAACAGGCATGTTAATGAATTTAGTCCTTTTTCAGTTATAACAGCCGTAAGTTAATTAACTTGACTCTTTTCACTTATAACATCAGGTTAAAGAGCTTAAACATTTTCAGTCATAACAGTCAGGTTAATGAATCCTAAACATTTTCAGTCATAACAGTCAGGTTAATGAACTCATTCCTTTTCAGTAGCAGTCAGGTAAATAAATTTAGTCCTTTCCAGTCATAAAAATCATAGGTTAATGATCTAGCCTTTTAAATTATAACAGCTTTAAAGATCAATTTAATGAAATAGTCCTTTTCAATTTTAAAAGAAAGGTTGTAACGAATCTAGTCCTCTCAGTTTCACAGTCAGGTTAATGATTAGAACTCTTTCGCCACCTTTCTTGGGATATTTTGTGAAATTTGCACACTGGTCGTTAGAAAATGCGATCATTGCATCCTCCATAGTATTATTTCGAAATGTTTGTCTGGTTGCCTGTTCTGTATCTTGAATTGGGTGATATGACCCATGAAAATCATAACCTTTAGGAGGGACAATTGGCATAATGACACGAGGAACACTCCTCCAGATGACCCTAAATGGCCGGTGTCGCATCTGTTTCCTCCTCCCTCTCCCCAACCCCAGAGTCCTGCATGAACTCACTTACACAAAGGTAAACTGGAAGAACATATATATATAAAAAGGTTTAAACTGAAGGGAATTTCACTATCGACAGGAAAGGTATCTTCTTACACAACATTGTTTCCATGAGGACACCGAGAGAGACTAATTCTATTAAGGAACCAGATGGAGGTTTAAATGGTTGGCTCTGGTCTCTGTGGGAGAAGGTCCTGAATTGAAATGCATTTAGCAGATTTTTCGAACATAAATATTGAGATAAAGCAATTTCCGAACCTGGTTCTGTATGTGGAATTTTTTTATATATATTTGACTAAGTGAATGTCTGAGTCAAAGCTTGAAATGTGTATTGCAAGGAATTTTAAGGCTTGCTTTGTGAAAAGGAATTTTTTTCTTGATTTTTTATTCCAGCGAGTTCTGTACTCCCTGTTATGTACTGTTCACAGAAAAACATTTTTTTCTCTTGGTGTTACTTGATTTTCTTTATTATTTTTAAAGTGTTGTAGAATTTCTGTTACTAACATATGGAAAATACAACTTACTGCATCGCCGGAATCAGTTCTGATTCCACGAGATTTTCTTAATATTATTTTGAATATCATGCTGATTATCTCTCTCTCTCTCTCTCTCTCTCTCTCTCTCTCTCTCTCTCTCTCTCTCTCTCAAAAAAAAAAAAAAAGGAAATGATTAACAGGTAAAAAAATGTTATTGAGAGTCCAAGTACAGAACAAAATTAAATAACAATTGTGGCATTCTCACTATTGCAAGCAAAGTATAAGTGGTCTCTCTCTCTCTCTCTCTCTCTCTCTCTCTCTCTCTCTCTCTCTCTCTCTCAAACAACACGAAAAGGAAATAATTAACGCGTAAAAAAATATCATCGAAAGCCCTAGGAAGGAACAAAATAAAATAACAAACAGCTGTGGCATTCTCACTATTGCCAGCCAAATACAACTCTCTCTCTCTCTCTCTCTCTCTCTCTCTCTCTCTCTCTCTCTCTCTCTCTCCAACGAACGGCCTTCTTTTTCTCTTTGTTAATCGCCGACCATAAATCTAACAAGGACAGAATCGGGGTCTCCTTGCATGAAGGTCGTCACCCCGAAGGAGCCTTATCCTCCCGAATCCTTCGACCCTCCCCTCGCCCCCCCCCCCACCTCGAAGGAGCCTTTTTCCAGAGTCCCTCGGCCCTTCCCTGTTTCGGCCGATTCTTTCCTCGTTCGCGAGCTCCATAAAACCGAGGGAAAATATCCGTAAAAACAAACGTAAAAATACCGAGAAGGCACAATGTCCCCCGCTCGTACTTCCGTAACTTTACCAAAACCCTTTTGTTTCGCAGAAGTTCCTTTTTAGTGAATTAATTTCGGGGATTTGACCCGTTCCAGCGGCGTTTTTCTTCTTTTTTTTTTTGATGGGGGGCGGGGTGCGTTAGTCCCTGTGTCCTTGACTTTTTCGTGCGCAGGTATTTTTTCTCTTTATACAATTTATATCTTCATCTCTTCATATATTTTTTTATCTCTTCGTGCGCTTCGTCTCTTCGGGGTTTTTATCTCTTCATTCATTTTTATGTCTTCATGTATTTTTATCTCTTATTACATTTTTATCTCTTATTCTATTTTTATCTCTTCACATATTTTTATCTCCATATATTTATATATCTTCATATATTTTTATCTCTTCCAGCATTCTTCTCTCGTCATACATTTTTATCACCCCATTTTCATCTCGTCATACATTTTAATCACCCCATTTTCATCTCTTCATACATCTTTAATCACGTGATAAATTTTTATGCCTTCATGCATTTTCATCTCTTCATACATTTTGATCTCTTCAGGAATTTTTATGTCTCCTACATTTTTATATCTTCACGCACTTTTAACACTTCATATATTTTTATATCTTCATACATGTAAAATGCGTGTTATTATCATTATTGTCATCAATCTTGCCGTTATCGTTGCTGCTCCATGCATTCACCTGCAGTTGCAAAGGAGCGTATCTAACCTATCCCGTAATGATTTAATCTTCGTTGTTGTTATGCATACGGAAACGTCCACATCATTTATGTGAAAAAATGTAGAATTCCCACATCCCAAATAAACTTCCAGTAAATGGAGCTGAGCCTAAAATAACAACAGAAAGCGAGAATATCATTCTCTCCCCAAAGACCTGATATGGGGGAGACGCCTAGAGAAGTATTCAGTGGCAGTTACATAATAGAAACGATCGTCCTTCCCCGTCGGGTTCATGTTTTTCAGCGTGCGTGATGTTCCGTTATTAATGGGGATAGAAAACTACTTATTTCCGTTTGCCATTAGGATCCTTTTTCCTAGAATATCAACAGAATGCTATTTACCTTCCGAGGCTTCGTGATCCCGCCGATATAGAAATAGCTGAAGAAAAGTGGAAATATAGGTATGTTTAATTGAAGGAACTTATATAACTCTATTTCGAGTCTGAATTGGTTTCACATGTGAGATCTTAGATAAAGCCGAGTTGAACTGGAATAATGACTCAGCTCTTGTTAAATTATCTTAGAGTCATATATATAGAGAATAATAATCTCATATATATATATATATATATATATATATATATATATATATATATATATATATATTTGCATATGTATATATATTTATATCTCAACATTTATATACATATATATATATATATATATATATATATATATATATATATATATATATATATTGGTATATTTAGTTGAAAGAACTTACATAACCATGTTCCGGGTCCAAATTGGTTTTACATTTAGATATACCTGAAATGAACTGTAGTAATGAAGAATCTTTAGTTAAGCGGTCTTAAAGTCATATCTGAAAGAATAATGGTCTAATTAAACTTCTCTTGACTAGGAATAGCATTAATGATTTCGGTGAGATTCCCAGAGCATCATCAGAGCAGTTCTCTTCATTTCAGAAAAGTTCTTTCAGTTCAGGCTAAAACAATTATTCTTAGGCTTTGTTTCACCTCTAGTGTAGGTGTCAAGGTCATTCTGCTTTTCCAGTAATTATGTGTTTTCGAATGTGTATATATATATATATATATATATATATATATATATATATATATATATATATATATATATATATATATATATATATATATATATATATATATATATATATATATATATATATATATATATATATATATATATATATATATATATATATATATATATATATATATATATATATATATATATATGTATATATATATATATATATATATATATATATATATATATATATATATATATATATATATATATATATATATATATATATTAGTCTAGGTCTATTCCTCCAGCAGTTGCTTATAGACAGGAATTGTTGGAACAGAATAGTTCGTAGCTTGAGTCGTTCAGTCTTTGAGTGAAACCTGACTGCAAGAACTTTCTAATTATTTTTGCCTTTGATATAACAGTCTGGTTCAAACTTCAGACTAAAGCCTCTAGAAGGCTGTAAAATTAGCCAAACTAACTTAAAGACAGTTGTTCTTAATCAAGACCTTCCAGTCACACGCTTTAACAGAAAAAAAAAAAACTAGAAGGCTTTAAACGACGTGGGTGTCAGTCTTGTGAACCAGAGATGCAGGTTATTTCATTCTTCAGTCCTTAGGTAGAAAGACCTCTGTCCACTTAATTACAACTACAAACCTTAGTCATTAAATTACCTATTTATAAAGCAGTAGCATTTAAAATCATTCTAATGCAAGGAAGACTCTCGCAATCCATAGAAAAAAGTATTGCAGACAACACATCCAAATTAATGGACTTAAGCATCACGCCTTACAATGCACAATAAATATATTACATACCACAAACACCCGTCATGTAATTATGTATTTATAAAGCATTAACATTTAAAAGCACTGTAACGTACGAAAGAGCATCACAACTGGTAGAAAAAAATCCCATCGCAGAAAACATTCAAATAAACGATTTTAGTAATCGTGCTTTATAATGCGTAAAAATCTATTTAAAAAAAAAACGGTATGCTAACCCTACTAATAAATTCAATTAGTACAACTTTCCTTTGCTCGTTTTTGCCACCTTTCTTAAAATATTTGGCGTGAAATTTGCACCCTCGATCGTCAGAAAATGAGAGCATTGTATCCTCTAAGGGTATTGTATATATATATATATATATATATATATATATATATATATATATATATATATATATATATATATATATATATATATATCTTCTTCTTCTTTTAACGTGCTTTTTTCCCATTTTTGTATGGGGTAAGCACGATGCCTTCTTTTGAAGGACTTTTGATTTGGCTTTTGGGGTAGACCGTAGTCTCGATCGGCTGCCCTGCCTGACATCGCTTAGACCCCGGTAGCGTATGTTACATGTATCATACCAGACCCAACGCCCTTTCTCCCAGCAGCGAGAAGTTGTTGCGCGGTAGGTCGAGAGTTCCAGACGTGTGAGATGTTTTTTATGTTTTTAGAAGATGTTGTAGTGGCTTTGTTTTGTGTGTGTATTTAGTCTGTAACACCCATTTGCTTTTTTTTTAAGCAAACCTATCCGTTGATCCATACATAATCCCGGGGTGTCTACACGGATAGCAAAGTGTCCGCCTCTCTGATCAGTCGGCTGCGGATTTGAACCCGCGCCACAGACCTCTACGAAGTCCGAAGCTGCTGCATATATATATATATATATATATATATATATATATATATATATATATATATATATATATATATATATATATATATATATATATATATATATATATATATATATATATATATATATATATATATATATATATATATATATATATATATATATATATATATATATATATATATATATATATATATATATATATAATTATATATATATATATATATATATATATATATATTATATATATATATATACACATATATTACCAAAAAAATGAAGGTAGCAAAAAAATCCGTAATGTTCAATCTTTCGTATTATCATCCTCTCATAATCAGGCATCAGTGAACCGGGTGCTTCTTCCACTAAAGTAGCAAATAACTTGGATGATTCTCTGCATCACGAGTTATCCCCGCTTGGAAAGAATGGAATCTTCAGTCTGGGATGTGGGTGGCACCGAAATTTGGCAATAAGGGCTACCGTAAATTAGAAGTTATTATCATATCCCAGATTATCCTTTCTACCCGTTTATTGCATGGCTGTAATTATGAATGAGTTCCACGCCCACTCAGGCGCCGAAAAATAAGCTTATTAATTTATATTCCGAGGTTTATAGAGAGTAATGAACTTTTTTCATAAAAGAGAAGGTGTCATTTTGCTGATAAATCACGGTCATGCTTCACTGTTCCAAATTTACTTTTTGTAGGAGACCATCAAAACTTCCTTTAGATACGTGAAAAGTATCGCTTTTGAGCATAAGATTTTAGTGTTTAATATATAAATTTCACACACATAATATATAGATTATATATATATATATATATATATATATATATATATATATATATATATATATATATTTATATATATATACATATATATATATATATATATGTGTGTGTGTGTGTGTATTTGTGTGTGTATGCATACATATATGTATATACGTTACAGGGAATATGTGAAATAACCAATTCGCTTAGGAACAATTGATCCCCGAGGGCTAGTGCTAAACACGGCGAAACAGTGATTCATCTACACTGTTTCGCCGTGTTTGGTACTAGCCCCTAGGAGCTCAAATGCATTTTGCCGTGTTTAGTACTATCCCCTTGGAGCTCAATGCATTTTGCCGTGTTTAGTATTACTCCTTGAGGGATCAAATGTCCCTAAGTGCATTTGATCCTCCAGGGGCTAGTACTAAACACGGTGAAACAGTGGCTCATCTACACTGTTTCGCCATGTTTATTACTAGCCCCTGGGGGGATCAAGTATCCCTAAGTGCATTCAATCCCACAGGAGCTAGTACTAAACACGGTGAAACAGTGGTTCATCTACACTGTTTCGCCATGTTTAGTACTAGCCCCTAGGGGCTCAAATGTTTCTTAGCGAATTGGTCATTTCATATATTCTCTATGGATTTCGTGAAATCCCTGATATCACATATTCCCTGTAACAATAAATACTGTATATACAAACATATATATATATATATATATATATATATATATATATATATATATATATATATATATATATATATATATATATATGTGTGTGTGTGTGTGTGTGTGTGTATAGGTGTGTGTGTGTTTGTATTTGCGTGCGCGCGCGTGCGTGTTCAAACACGCATATGTTGCTACGATTTGCAACGTAAGTCGTGTATTCTGAATGAGTTAGAACAATCTTCCCTTCCAGGCGAATGTAATCCCACCCCTCTCCCCTCCCCTCCCCTCCCCCTCCAACTCCCCCTCTCTCTCTCTCTCTCTCTCTCTCTCTCTCTCTCTCTCTCTCTCTCTCTCTGGCTCCATATCGCGGCGTGTCTACATATGAGTGACTTTGGACCTGTCACACCAGTCTCCTGTGTAGTTTGTGTTTAGTGTTCTGTAAACAGCGAATTCTGTGATCATTTCTTCTCTAATCAGGAAATGTAGCAGCTGACTGTGAGGGACTTTGTTCTTCTCAGAACTTCCTAACGTGAATGGTTAAATGGAGATGCAATTAGAGAGAAAGAGGTTGGGGAGGGTGGGGGTGGAGTGCAGGGTGTGGTGGGATTGTCTTTGCGAAAGAGGAGGGGAAGTGAGAGAGAGAGAGAGAGAGAGAGAGAGAGAGAGAGAGAGAGAGAGAGAGAGAGAGCCTGATCGCCTGGGGATGCAATGAAATAAATTTAGGTAATTTCCCTGAATGCCTTTACTTTTCTGCAGAAAAGCCTCCCCAAATTTGGAGTTAAGTTTCAGATATATTCCTTAGATTAAATATATCTTAACTCGACGTAAATTCCGCCAGTACGCGCCAGCCGAGAAAACGGAATATACGTTCTATAGATGCCTAAGTATTGTGTGAGAATGCGTGACCTCGGTAATACCACCGTCGCCTGGAAATTATTCTACCGAGCGGAAGAGAAAACGATGTCTTTGAGTAATGGGCCTCATTTTCATGGCCCTTCCTTGACCTGGCGCGTCACTTTAATGGTTCCACAGAGAAACCTCCATTACTGGCTGTAGCTCACTTTTGTCTTGGCTCGAAGAAAAGAGAATTCGGTGTTTTTTTTTTTTTTTTCAAACATTCTGTTTTAGAGTTCGAGCAAGTTATGTGCATTTTCAAACTATTTACAGTTTCTTTTTTTTTTTCCAACTATTCTGTTTTAGAGTTCGCGAAAGTTATGTGCATTTAGAAACTATTAACACAGTTTTTTTTTTTGTCCAGATATATTCTGTTTTAGAGTTCGCCCAAGTTATGTGCATTTAGGAACCATTTACAGAGTCATGTATGTCATTCGCCAGTGGCTTTTAAAGAAAGCTAAACAACTGTTTCTCAGAAGGAAGAAAAGAAGAGGCAGAGATAGAGAATTGGTCATAGCCATAGGCATCGATTCCTTACATGTTCAAAGTGGTAGGGCAATAGGATAAGGGAAAAAATGGGGAGAAAGAAAATTCCAAAGAGAATCGCGGTCGTAAAAAATGAATAATTCCAAATTGAAAAAAGAAAGTTTAACAGTAAATATATTTGGAACATCCAACAGTGTTCTTTCAATTGAAAAATGACAGCAAATTCATGTATACAACTATATATAATATGAAAATAAAGTGTAAGTCTGTTTATCAGGGTCTTTAACAAAGATATGGTAAATCTATTCGTAAGAGCATTTAAAAGGAAAACTAAGGGGAGTCTCTTTATAGAAATGTTCAGTGAAAGCAAATATGTCAAAAGTTATTTCTCTAATCATTCAAACAAGTGAAAATGAGTGTATTCATAATCCTCTGAACATTTTCTCTTGAAAAAATGCCTGGTAGATATTTCCACTAAGCCGTGTAGTTGAAAATGTATATTGCAAATCTGCCTATAAACAGCAATCACAACTGTAAGAAGTTACAGTTAAATGACATTTTTCACGGAACACCAGTCCCGTGATCATAGGATATACGTAAGAGCCTTACCTATAGTTATTACCAGAAAATGCTGACAACAGAGAGCGTATTGAAAGTCCCATAGAAAAAGTACATGTTATAACAATCAAAACACTGTATTTCCATTAGGTATTGTTGTTCAGTCATAATCCCCTGTTTTGAAACAAAACTAATGAAAAGCATTCGTGTTTTTTATATTCCAGTATGCATTCATCTGCCTAAGGTTAGAAAATGAATACATATACAGCTTTTATATGTTTCGGAGAATACAATGGCGCCTGGGCACATATTTCATTCAATATAAAGCCGTTTCCTGGAACAGAGTGTTTCTCCAAAACAAAAAATAACACGGTGTTTACGGTTGCATTCATTGTTGAAATACTAAATCATGGGTGAACCGTTGTGTAGAAAACTTTGATAAGCTGCTACATGCACCTATACGAAAGGCTCATGAACAGGGTGTTGAACACCAATACACACTCTGCATTGCACTCTTACATGTCATGGATTCTGTAGCTCTTCCATTTCAGGAACTCTCACTCTGTCTTCCAACACTTTTTAACACTTTCAATTTATACATTTTTCACCATCCCATCGTTTCCCATTCTTTCCAAATGACCAAACCGTCAGAAAAATCATCTGGGTTACGGGCTGCTGAAGAGCAAGAGCCCGTGCCAGCACAAGGCTAGTTGAATCTAGATAGAATGATCTGATTCATCCATCCATTAGTGCTAACCTGCAACCCCCCACCCTTCCCTTTCCATTTGTCTTTCACCGGTGGTTTCTGCAGTTTCTTTTCACTATTCCCAGTCAAATTTTTGTTTTCTGTAAAAGAAAACTATTGTGCCGGCTTTGTCTGTCCGTCCGCACTTTTCCTGTCCGCCCTCAGATCTTAAAAACTGTTGAGGTTAGATGGCTGCAAATTGGTATTTTGATCACCCACCCTCCAATCATCAAACATACCAAACTGCAGTCCTCTAGCCTCAACAGTTTTTTTTATTTAAAGGTTAAAGTTGGCCATAAACGTGCTTCTGGCAGCGATATAGAACAGGCCACCACCGGGCCGAGGTTAAGTTTCATGGGCCTCGGCACATACAGCATTATACCGAGACCCCGAAAGTTAGATTTATTTTCGGTGGCCTTGATTATACGCTGTACAGAAAACTGGATTGCGAAGCTTCGGCGCATCAGTTGCTAACAACAGCCATTCCACTCGCTGTTCATGACTCATATAATCCACAACCTTTCACTTACATCTATACTATCTTTCATCTGCATTTTTTGCTCCACCACACCTTTGGAAATATTAAACAGCCATGTACTGTATATATAGGAAGTTCCCGTCTCAGACCCACTTTTACACTAAACCAGTCCTTATCTTAGTAGTTGTATATACTCTGACAGGTTTTACTTCTATCTTAAAAACTCTTAATCACTTAAAATAACTTACTCTATCTATTATACATCTTTATCACAAAGTGTTCATACATCCTTGACGTCCTTTAAATTGCTTCACCGTAAGTTTTGTTCTCAGTACATGAATGCCACAAACAACTTTTAGTTTTCGAAAATGTATTAGTTTTCGAAAACATTTCTGCCGGCATTGTCAGTCCGTCCGCACGTTTTCTGTTTGCACTTTCTCTGTCCGCCCTCAGATCTTAAAAACTACTGAGGCTAGGGGGCTGCAAATTGGTATGGTGATCTTCGACCCTCCAATCATCATACATACCAAATTGCAGCCCTGTAATCTGAGTAGTTTTAATTTTATTTAAGGTTAAAGTTAGCCATAACCGTGCTTCCGGCAACGATATAGGATAGGCCACCACCGGCCCGTGGTTAAAGTTTTATGGGCCACGGCTCATACAGCATTATACCGAGACCACCAAAAGATCGATCTGTTTTCGGTGGCCTTGATTATACGCTGTACAGAAAACTCAACTGCGCCGAAGAAACTTTGGCGCATATTTACTTATTTCCTTTTACTTTCAGACTTTTCACTTTTAACATTTCATAACAAATACTTAACCCACTAACTATTAACTTCCTTGTCTAAGCCCAGTGTTCTTATTTCAGTCTTCAGTTGTATTATTGCAGTTAAATTCGAACCATGCACCTTCCGTTAGTAACCAAGTAATGCTGTTTCTCTTTGATCTTTGTATTCACCTCTACCACGTTTATAATAGTTATAGCCAGCTATATCTAGCTCCAAATTGTTTGAGGTGAGGAGGAAAAAATAACTCTTTACCGTCACAGAATGTTGCCGATTATTGTCTTTCGTTTCTCAGAACCACCCATATTATATATATATATATATATATATATATATATATATATATATATATATATATATATATATATATATATATATGTGTGTGTGTGTGTGTGTATTTATACATATATATGTATATACGTATATATATATATATATATATATATATATATATATATATATATATATATATATATATATATATATTAGCTAGCCAACCCAGTGCTGCCTGGTAAAACTCTGAATAACTGATAAACTATATATATATATATATATATATATATATATATATATATATATATATATATATATATATATATATATATATATATATAGTATATATATATATATATATATATATATATATATATATATATATACTGTATATATAGAGTAGATAGAGAGAGAGAGAGAGAGAGAGAGAGAGAGAGAGAGAGAGAGAGAGTTTATCAGTTATTCAGAGTTTTACCAGGCAGCACTGGGTTGGCCAGCTAATATATATATGTGTACGTATATACATATATATGTATAAATACACACACACATTATATATATATATATATATATATATATATATATATATATATATATATATACTGTCTATGCATATATATATATGCATATATGTGTGTGTGTGTGTGTGTGTACTCTAGCCTGAATTCTGCACCCTCTGTGTACCCTGTATACCTCACTGCTCTTTTCTATTATCACTTCTCCGTCTATCTCATTTAAAAACCATTTGATTATGCGCGTGAAGACGTGGTTGGGCATTCAGAGCATATAATGGCTGTTTAACCTAAGTAATAAAAAAAAAATTATCGTCCTTTACGGTAGAGGAGTCACGATCTGAGTCACTGTGATATACCTCCAAATGTCCATATTCATTTGTTTACTAGTTATGTAATGGGTGGTTCGATAATTATATTGTAATGGTAATTGGTTTCGAATGTAAATAAACAAGCGAGAGTTCTGTAAATACTTTTCTTTATATGTATGTAACGAATACGGTTAGTCTCTGTTTAGCCGTCAGTTTGTACAGTAATCTCTTATTAAAGAGACATATCTTTGCTCGTGTTTCTTTGCCAGCCTACAAGAGATCAAACATGGTGCAGTGAGTAGGGTCTGTTCTGCTGGTGGAATGATCGTAGTCAGAGGTGATTCAAAATTTAAGATTTGATTGACACGATGGAAGAGCAACTACAACAATTGACGGAGCTGCTGGCGAAGCAAGCGGATATGGCTCAGAAGAGGGAAGAACGTTTAGCTACGATGTTAGAAACCATGATGAGCGCGCAAAATGGAAATGTCAACGAAAATCGTCAACGAAGTGGAGGTGCTGAAAACACGCAAAATGATGCGCAGTACCGGTATAAAACTCCCCATAGTGCCACACCCGCACCTCACCTGTCATCGTCAGTCTCTTTGAAGGAGTTCGATGCTTGGCGGCATAAATTTGAAGGGTATGCAATGCTGACTGGAATCAAGTCATTAACGCCTGCTGAGCAAAGGTCGGTTCTCGCTTCTCTTTTAGATGAAGACTGGACACGAACATTACGATATGGCCTCTCGTTTTCGGCTGATGCAGATCTTGAAACTATACTTGATGCCATGGAAAGTCACTTGCGCGGTCAACGGAATATCATCGTCGACAGAAGAGAATTTTACCTTAGGAAACAAGAAATAGGTGAGAGTTTCGACGATTTCCTTTGTGGTATCCGGGAAATTGCAGCATTCTGTGATTTTTGTTCTTCGTGTATGGACAATAGATTGAGAGACCGTATTGTTGTTGGCACTTGTGATGAACAAGCTCTAAAACGTATGCTAGAGGAGAAGGACCTGAATTTGCAGAGGGCTGTAGATATTTGTCGAGCTTCTGAGAGTGCTAATGAGAATAGCGCTACAATACGAGGAATGATCCCACAGAGTATATCAAAAGTTTCACGGTACAAAAGAGACTACAAGAAAGCACCCAACAGTTTATATAAAAATGAAAAATGCTTTAGATGTGGAAAAGATCGACATTCTGACATGAATGTTTGTAAGGCAAAGGACAAAAAGTGTTCCCAATGTGGAAAGATTGGACATTTTGCTGTTGTGTGTAGGTCAACAGGAAAGGAAACTCCCTCTTTGCTGAAAAAGAGTAAAGATTCGAAACTAAAGTCAAATGGTAGACTTAACAGGGATGTACATAGGATCATAAGTGATGTGTATGTTAGCAGTGCCATTTCTCAAGCAACCCCGAAAGTCCAGATTCACATTACCCATCCTGCAGGGAACTCTTCTATACTATGGACACCGGATTCGGGAGCAGAAGCAACGGTGATGGGCCTCAATGTAGCGAGGTCTCTTGGTATATATCCCTATATGCTTGAACCTTCTAAAATTGAAAAGCTTTGTTCGGCTGGTTATCAGACCCTTAACTGTGTGGGAGCTTTTACTTCACACCTTTCGCTTGGTGATCGACAAACTCAAGCTGAAATAACTGTGGTGAAAGAAGTAAAGGGAGCTTTATTAAGCTGGTTTGATTCTATTGCTTTGGGAATTCTACCGGAGGATTTTCCTGCTCAAATTAATTCTCTTCCCGTACGACTGTCTGTAGATCCAGATGAAGAGAAGGGCTCAAAGGACTACAAAGAAAAAAAAGACAATACTTGTAATGTAGTTCATGCTCCTGTTGCACTTCCAAGGTGGCCTTATGAACGTGATCCAACTGAAGAAGAAAGGGCAGAGCATGCTGCAGCTTTGGTATCAGCATTTCCTCGGGTATTTGGTGCCACAAAAACACTGAGGGAGATGCATGGAGGTCCCATGCATATAAAGTTGTCTGAGAATGTGAGACCATTTGCTGTGACAGCCCCGCGCACTATACCATACAGCTGGAGGTCGGAAATAAAGGATCAGCTTGATGAACTTTTGGAGAAAGATATTATCTGTAAGGTTGAGCATCCAACAGAATGGTGTCATCCCATAGTGCCTGTTGCTAAGAAGCCAAATGGAGTAAGATTGTGTGTCGATCTGACTAAGCTTAATAAGTATGTATGTAGACCCACTTATCCTGTACGATCACCACATGATGCAGTAGCTTCGATTAGCACCGGGGCAAGGTGGTTCTCTACACTAGATGCAAAAATGGGATATTTCCAAGTCAAGATTGCAGAAGAAGACCAGGATCTCACATGTTTCATTACCCCATGGGGTCGCTATAAATTCAAGCGAGCGGTAATGGGACTTATTTCTTCAGGAGATGAATATAATCGAAGAGGAGACCAAGCTCTTGGTGACATACCACAAACTGTAAAGATAGTTGATGATGTTCTTGCATACGATTATTCTTATAAGGATCATCTAGCCCATATTATTTCTATCTTGCAAAGATGTGATGAGTATGGGATAACTCTTAATCCTCAGAAAATTTGCTTTCGCAAAACGTGTAGTTGATTTTTGTGGGTATAAAATCTCGAGCCATGGCTACACAGTTGATTCCCCGCAAAGTTTTGGCTATTGCAGACTTTCCTGTACCATTAAAATATAACAGATCTTCGATCTTTTATGGGACTTGTTAATCAGCTTGAAGTTTTTCTTCAGTAATTGCACATGAAGCACAACCACTCAGAGATTTACTGAGGCAGCGTAATGAATGGTGTTGGACAACACAGCATGATTTGTCTTTTGGGAGAGTGAAGGAAGCACTTACTGCACCCCCTGTACTTGCACATTTTGATGCAACTTTGCCAACCATGTTGCAGACAGATGCATCGCGACTGCATGGTTTGGGATTTGTTTTACTTCAAAAGCATGGAACGGACTGGAAACTAACGCAATGTGGCTCAAGATTCCTTTCAGATGTTGAAACGAGATATTCTGTGATAGAGCTGGAAATGACAGCTGTATTATGGTCAATAAAGAAATGTCATACTTACTTGGCTGGATTACCTCATTTTGATGTTGTGGTAGATCATAGACCATTGATACCAATTCTTAACAGTAAGTCACTTGGTGAAATTGAAAACCCTAGACTTCAACGCATGAGGGAGAAGCTAAGTAATTTCAGTTTTACTGTCCACTGGCAGAAGGGAAGTATTCATTGTATTCCAGATGCTTTATCGCGTGCACCAGTTCAGGATCCTACAGAAGAAAATTGTTTGAATGAGGATGGATCCACTGATCCTTTGCATGTTGCAATTGTGAATGCCCTTGACATGCATGAAGATGGTGTACTTCTGACACCCCTAAAGGACAAAACGCTGGAAAAGGTACGTGTTGCTGCTGAACAAGATGCAGAATACAATTCACTTCGGAAAATTATAATGAAAGGTTTTCCTGAACACTGCCATAATTTGGAAGTAGAACTCAGGCCTTTCTGGAATATACGTGATATGCTTGCTGTAGATGATGACCTAATTGTTTATGGAGCAAGACTTCTTATACCCAAGAGTCTTCGACGGGAAACTCTTGAATGTCTTCACGATGGTCATCAGGGAATAGACCGCACAAAAAGGAGGGCGCGACAAACTGTTTACTGGCCTAAAATTGGCAGAGATATTGAGAACATGGTTTCTTCTTGTATCAAATGCCGTCCTCTTCTACCAAATCAAAGAAATGAACCTCTATGGCAAGAAGAAGATCTACCAAGTAGAGTTTTTGAATCCGTATCTGCGGATTATTTTCATGTCATGGGTCGTACTTATCTTGTTTATATTGACAGGTTGTCTGGATGGCCTTGTGTATCTTCGTGCCAGGGTATAGCTTCTGCATCCAATCTAATACGGTCACTGAGGGCTATATTTTCAGATACTGGTGTTCCTGTTTTGTTGAAAACTGATGGAGGACCACAGTTTGCTTCGTCAGGTTTGAGACGTTTTTATCTCGCTGGGGAGTAGAACATCGCATTACTTCGCCATATAATCCGAAGGCAAATGGACATGCAGAAGCATCAGTGAAAATTATCAAGAAGCTGATTATGACTACTGCTAAGAATGGGAACCTGGATGCGGATGAATTTGCCCGTGGAATGTTGGAGCTTAGGAATACACCTCGTGCTGATGGCAGATCACCAGCTCAAGTTTTATTTGGTCATCCCCTCAGGTCTTTTATTCCAACACATCGTCGCTCATTTGCCAAAAAGTGGCAAAAGAAAGCAGAGGAATGTGATGTTAAAGCAGAGCATTTGCGAAGTCAGGCGAAGCAACGATACGACAGTACTGCCAGACCCCTTTCTCATTTGAAAATGGGTAGTTATGTTGATGTTCAAGATCACACCACAGGACTTTGGAATCGCCCAGGTGTTGTTGTCGGCATTGGATCAAGGCGAGATTATCTCATAAAGATGGGCAGTGGGCGCATTTTGTGGAGGAACCGAAAGTTCCTGAGACCTCATCGACCTTTTCTACCAATATATG
>NC_089799.1:19829005-19831505 GCF_040412425.1 Macrobrachium rosenbergii
CATACCTTTCAGTTTTAATTACCTGGATTCGATCTCTATGTAATTTAGAAAATTATTTCTTATCCACACTTGATTGGCTGTTGATTACTTCTAATGTATCTATCTATCTACCTATCTATCTATCTATCTATATATCTATCTATCTATATCTATCTATCTATCTATATATATATATATATATATATATATATATATATATATATATATATATATATAGAGAGAGAGAGAGAGAGAGAGAGAGAGAGAGAGAGAGAGAGATGCATTTTATACATATATATATATATGTGTGTGTGTGCGTGTGCGTGTGCGCGCGCGCGTTTTAGTATATGCGTGTAACTGCTTCAAGTGCTTAAAAGGTTTTCATTTAATATAGAAAGTTTTAATTTCCTCTTTTGACAATTTCGCAGCTTGAAAACATTGAACCTCTTGTAATTAAGCAAATTGCGTAGTAGTAAATATTTAATATCATCATTCATCAACCAAAAATTCACTGTTTTTATTTGACAGCAAAGTAAACCAACAATAATAAAAGTTTACCCGTACAGAACAATTACTGTTTTGTTGTGATTTCATCAATAAAGTAATCAGAATTTTACAGAGAGAACAGGACGAGGATCGTTTGGTTGTAATTTCATTAGTAAATAGTAATGGTGAATGTTACAGGGAGAGAGAGAGAGAGAGAAAGAGAGAGAGAGAGAGAGAGAGAGAGAGAGAGAGAGAGAGAGAGAGAATTATACGAATGCAATAAAGTCTTCTAGATTTGAGGTGACGTATATAATTTAAAAAATGCAATTGCAGTTGAAAACTTGGAAGACTTATTATGAAAGGGAGATTTACGTTCAGCAGTAGCAATAAAAAAAGACTCATTAGAAAATTATTTTAAAAATATATAAACATTGGCTGCGTTCACATAACAGTAGAAATAAGCTTCTTTATTAATGGACAGGTAATAAACAAAAAAAAGTGTATAATCAAGGCTACCTAAAATAGATCTATCTTTCGGTGGTCTCAGTATAATGCTGTAAGAACCGAGACCCGTGAAACTTTAACCACGGCTTGGTGGTGGCCTATCCTATGTCGTTGCCAGAAGCACGATTATGGCTAACTTTAACCTTACATAAAATAAAAAGTACCGAGGCTAGATCCCTGTAATTTGGTATGTTTGATGAGCCCTCTAGCCTCAGTAGTCTTTAAGATCTGAGGGCGGACAGAAAAGAGTGCGGACAGAAAACCCACGTGTAAAACAAACATCCACTATCCCTTTAAGATGATTAATCACAATCTAGCAAAATTTCCAAGTACCTGGGTCTGTAAACTCTCCCGTCATTCTTCAGGAAAGAGAATTTTGTTGTTGCACAGTTGTTGACTAAACCCAACAACTTTTCCCGCGGGGATTCAGGGGTGTAATTAACATACGTTATTAAACTATTTTTCTCTCTCTGCGGTGGGCAATATTTTCCCAGGAAGCGTTTTAGCCATCAAGAACGACCCCCCCACCTTTGAAAATATACCTCCTATTTTCCTTGAGTTGCGAGTAAACTTTGGACGAGGACGGACATAATTTCCTATAATTACTCTGGAACTGTCAGTTATGTGTCATTTACCTGTTATCCTTTTCGTGGTGGACCTTACTAAGGTCTTGCGCGGAAAGAGAAATTACACCGAGTTCAGACTCTCGCTTTTAGATTATCCTTTCCCGTATGTAAATTTCCCTCCCCCCCAAAAAAAAAACAAAAAAATTGGGTTTGTTTATAACTCCCTGTACTACGTATCCTTTTGATGTCATTCTTATCTTTCAAACTTTAGCCACAACCAGCACTTTTGGGGGTTTTATCACCGTGCCCTGGCTGCCTACCGGTCATCAGTTTCAGAGCTGTAGGTTGCCAGTGCAAGATAATGAACCCCTCAGACTCACTGGCCGCATCATAGTTTTGATTCCGTAGGGGAGTGGTACTGTCAGTGCACCTCACTTAGGGTACTGTAAGCATTACTAAAAGGGTGTTAGCAGTGTCGTTTCTCCCCTGGGCTGCACCCACTTTTTAGCCTTTTACTGTACCTCCACTCCCACTTCCTTTTTTCAGTCTTGCTGCCCAAACTCTCTAAAATGTTACTTCTTAGTGCAACTGTACGTTTTGCTCCCAATTTCACCTTTAGATCCCTTAACTATATCTCCTTTATTTTTTTGGTTTTCTCTGTCTTACTGACCTACCGGATTTTCTCTGTTTAGCACTGAATGGCAAAAAGTCCCCAGTACTTGGCATGACAGCCTAGATTTCATAAAATCATAAATTATTGTAGCTTTAATTTAGCTCGCATATCTTGAAATTTGGTGCCCGCCTCCTGGCTTTGAAAATCTTTCTTCGCCTCTGTTTTTCTTGATTTCTGTGTTACTCCTTCAATCGGAAGATGGAATCATCGCTACCTTTGGGCCATGCACTTTCTCATTTTCTTACATTCATTTTTATTTTTTATTTTTTAGATATTGCCAATTAATGGCAAT
>NC_089799.1:19834005-19848499 GCF_040412425.1 Macrobrachium rosenbergii
TCTCTCTCTCTCTCTCTCTCTCTCTCTCTCTCTCTCTGCAAGATAGGCATCATGCCTTCTTATGAAGATATGGACATTTTTACTTTGCTCTTTGTTTCTTCTTGCTTTGTCATTAATTATGTCGTGTTGCAAGATGCACATTTTCATTCTTTATGTTTTTATTGAGTGTTTTCGTGATTCTTTTCCCCTCCTCTCACTTTCCTCGCCATCTTTTTTCAAGAGGTCCTCTTCCATATAAAACAGCTGATGGATGACAAACTGTTTTAGAATGCCGATTACACCAGAGATTGCCAACATCCAACTCCCTGGATCTTGTCAGTTTTATCAGATAATGATGATCGATGGGAAGGGCTGACATCTGTTAATGGAATCCAAGACCAATTAGGACTTAATTACGGTCATCTTTTTGTGAGGGGATTATCGGTCGTCGTTCATGGCGGACGACAGCCACAAATGGCCGTTATCATTTTTGCTCAGCAACTGACATCGGCGAAGCCTGTCTAATGCTCGCTTTCCCTCTGCCCCAAATCGATGCTGCGAATGGCTGGTTGTTCGTTGTTTTATAAGAGAGCATCGTACATTGAGAGCGAGGTGTTTCTGATGGTCGCTTGCACTTGGCTACTGTTCCCCTCTCCTCGCTTGTTGCTCTCTTTCTCTCTCCTGATGTTACCTTTTCCTCGTTTGTTGGTCTCTTTCTCTTGTTTGTTGTTACCTTTTCTTCGTTTGTTGCTCTCTTTCTCTCGGCTGATGTTACCTTTTCCTCGTTTGTTGCTCTCTTTTTCTCGGCTGGTGTTACCCTTTCCTCGTTTGTTGCTCTCTTTCTCTTGGCTACTGTTCCCTTCTCCTCGCTTGTTGCTCTCTTTCTCTCGGCTGTTGTTACCTTTTCCTCGTTTGTTGCTCTCTTTCTCTCGGCTGATGTTACCTTTTCCTCGTTTGTTGCTCTCTTTCTCTCGGCTGATGTTACCTTTTCCTCGTTTGTTGCTCTCTTTTTCTCGGCTGGTGTTATCCTTTCCTCGTTTGTTGCTCTCTTTCTCTTGGCTACTGTTCCCTTCTCCTCGCTTGTTGCTCTCTTTCTCTCGGCTGTTGTTACCTTTTCCTCGTTTGTTGCTCTCTTTTTCTCGGCTGGTGTTACCCTTTCCTCGTTTGTTGCTCTCTTTCTCTTGGCTACTGTTCTCTTCTCCTCGCATGTTGCTCTCTTTCTCTCAGCTGATGTTACCTTTTCCTCGTTTGTTGCTCTCTTTCTCATTGGCTGCTGTTACCTTTTCCTCGTTTGTTGCTCTCTTTCTCTTGGCTGCTGTTACCTTTTCCTCGTTTGTTGCTCTCTTTCTCTTGGCTGCTGTTACCTTTTCCTCGTTTATTGCTCTCTTTCTCATGGCTGCTGTTACCTTTTCCTCTTTTGTTGCTCTCTTTCTCATTGGCTGCTGTTACCTTTTCATCGTTTGTTGCTCACTTTCTCATTGGCTACTATTATCTTTTCGGCGTTTGTTGCTCTCTTTCTCTTGGCTGCTGTTACCTTCTCCTTGTTTGTTGCTCTCTTTCTCATGGCTGATGTTACCTTTTCCTCATATGTTGCTCTCTTTCTCTTGGCTGCTGTTACATTTTCCTCGTTTGTTGCTCTCTTTCTCTTGGCTGCTGTTACCTTTTCCTGGTTACCTTCTCCTTTTTCTGTTTAGTTGCTCTCTAACTCATGGCTGCTGTTACCTTTACCTTGTTTGTTGCCTCTTTTTGGCTGCTGTCACCATTTCCTGGTTAGTTGCTCTCTTTCTAATGGCTGCTGTTACCTTTTCCTGGTATGTTGCATCGTTTCTCATGGCTGCTGTTACCTTTCCTTGTTTGTTGCTCTCTATTATGGCTTTTACCTTTTCCTCGTTTGTTGCTCTCTTTCTCTTGGCTGCTGTTACCTTCTCCTTGTTTGTTCTCTTTCTCATGGTTACTGTTACCTTTTCCTGGTTTGTTGCTCTTTTTTTGTTGCTCTCTTTCTGTTACCTTTTCCTGGTTAGTTGTTCATTGATGGCTGCTGTTACCTTTTCCTCATATGTTGCTCTCTTTCTCTTGGCTGCTGTTACATTTTCCTCGTTTGTTGCTCTCTTTCTCTTGGCTGCTGTTACCTTTTCCTGGTTAGTTGCTCTCTTTCTCATGGCTGCTGTTACCTTTTCCTGGTTAGTTGCTCTCTAACTCATGGCTGCTGTTACCTTTACCTTGTTTGTTGCTCTCTTGCTTTTGGCTGCTGTCACCATTTCCTGGTTAGTTGCTCTCTTTCTAATGGCTGCTGTTACCTTTTCCTGGTATGTTGCTCTCTTTCTCATGGCTGCTGTTACCTTTTCCTTGTTTGTTGCTCTCTTTCTCATGGCTGCTGTTACCTTTACCTCGTTTGTTGCTCTCTTTCTCTTGGCTGCTGTTACCTTCTCCTTGTTTGTTGCTCTCTTTCTCATGGTTACTGTTACCTTTTCCTGGTTTGTTGCTCTTTTTCTCATGGTTGCTGTTACCTTTTCCTGGTTAGTTGCTCTCTTTCTCTTGGCTGCTGTTACCTTTTCCTGGTTAGTTGTTCATTGTTTCATGGCTGCTGTTACCTTTTCCTCGTTTGTTGCTCTCTTTCTCTTGGCTGCTGTTACCTTTTCCTGGTTAGTTACCTTTTCATTGCTGTTACCTTTTCCTCGTTTGTTGCTCTCTTTTTGCTCTGTTACCTTTTCCTCGTTTGTTGTTCTTTTTCTCTTGGTTGCTGTTACCTTTTCCTGGTTAGTTGCTCTCTTTCTCTTGGCTGCTGTTACCTTTTCCTGGTTAGTTGTTCATTTTTCATGGCTGCTGTTACCTTTTCCTTGTTTGTTGCTCTCTTAACCATGGCTGCTGTTACCTTTTCCTGGTTTGTTGCTCTCTTTCTCATGGCTGCTGTTACCTTTTCCTCGTTTGTTGCTCTCTTTCTCATGGCTGCTGTTACCTTTTCCTCGTTTGTTGTTCTCTTTCTCTTGGTTGCTGTTACCTTTTCCTGGTTAGTTGCTCTCTTTCTAATGGCTGCTGTTACCTTTTCCTGGTTTGTTGCTCTCTTTCTCATGGCTGCTGTTACCTTTTCCTTGTTTGTTGCTCTCTTTCTCTTGGCTGCTGTTACCTTCTCCTTGTTTGTTGCTCTCTTTCTCATGGCTGCTATTACCTTTTCCTCGTTTGTTGCTCTCTTTCTCGTGGCTGCTGTTCCCTTCTCCTCGTTTGTTGCTCTCTTTCTCTTGGCTGCTGTTACCTTTTCCTCGTTTGTTGCTCTCTTTCTCATGGCTGCTGTTACCTTTTTCTCGTTTGTTGCTCTCTTTCTCATGGTTACTGTTACCTTTTCCTCGTTTGTTGCTCTGTTTCTCATGGCTGCTTTTACATTTTCCTCGTTTGTTGCTCTCTTTCTCTTGGCTGCTGTTACCTTTTCCTGGTTAGTTGCTCATTTTCTCATGGCTGCTGTTACCTTTTCCTCGTTTGTTGCTCTCTTTCTCATGGTTGCTGTTACCTTTTCCTCGTTTGTTGCTCTCTTTCTCATGGCTGCTGTTACGTTTTCCTCGTTTGTTGCCCTCTTTCTCATGGTTGCGGTTACCTTTTCCTTGTTAGTTGCTCTCTTTCTCTTGGCTGCTGTTACCTTCTCCTCGCTTGTTGCTCTCTCTCTCATGGCTGCTGTTACCTTTTCCTCGTTTGTTGCTCTCTTTCTCTTAGCTGCTGTTACCTTTTCCTGGTTAGTTGCTCTCTTTCTCATTGGCTGCTGTTACCTTTTCTTCGTTTGTTGCTCTCTTTCTCTAGGCTGCTGTTACCATTTCCTCGTTTGTTGCTCTCTTTCTCTTGGCTGCTGTTACCTTTACCTGGTTAGTTGCTCTCTTTCTCAATGGCTGCTGTTACCTTTTCGTCGTTTGTTGCTCTCTTTCTCATTGCTGCTGTTACCTTTTCCTCGTTTGTTCCCCTCTTTCTCATGGTTGCTGTTACCTTTTCCTGTTAGTTGCTCTCTTTCTCTTGGATGCTGTTACCTTCTCCTCGCTTGTTGCTCTCTTTCCCTTGGCTGCTGTTCAGTTTGCATTGAAGCTGTTCATTTTTCCTTGGCTGTTGTTCTCTTTACGTTGAAGCTGTTCACTTTCTCTTAGCTGCTGTTCGCTTTGCATTAAAGCTGTTCACTTTCCCTTTGCTACTGTGCACTTTGCGTAAAGCTGTTCACTTTCCCTAGACCTTATTTGCTTTTCCTGCATTCCTGTTCGCTTTCCTTGCCTACCACTTTCTTTATCATAGCCGTGTTTCGTCTGCCGTTACCCCCGTTAGCACATGTTTGCTTTCGTTTTCCTCAGCTTTGCCCTGTTTTCCCCTCATATAGCTTTTTTTCTTTGCTAACTGAATTTTTCCCCCTTTTAGTTTTCTGAAAAGAAAACTATTGTGCCGGCTTTGTCTTTCCGTCCGCTCTTTTTTCTGTCCGCATTTTTTCTGCCCTCACTTTTTGTGTCCGCACTCAGATCTTAAAAACCACTTAGGCTAGAGGGCTGCAAATTGGTATGCTGGTCATCCACCCTCCAAGCCTCAAACATACCAAATTGCGATCCTCCAGCCTTAGTAGTTTTTATTTTATTTAAGGTTAAATTTACCCATAATTGTAATTCTGGCACCGCTATAGTAACAACACAGGCCATCACCGGACCGTGGCTGACTTTCATGGGTCGCGGCTAAGTTTCATTTGCCGTGGCTGAGGCCACCACTGGACTATGGCTGAGTTTAATGGGCCGCGGCTAAGAGTTTCATGGGCCGTGACTGAAAGTTTCACACAGCATTGTACGCTGTACAGAAAACTCGACTGCGCCGAAGAAACTTCGGCGCATTTTTTACTTTTTAACTGTTGTTTCAACCGCTGTGTTCATGCTCCTCGAACTGAATCGATAAAGCAGGGAATTAGTTTTAATATTTTTCGCCAGTTGTTTGTTGTTATGACAACTTTCCTTTGCCTTAATAATAACTATATTTCTTTTATTATCTTCACTGAAAGATTGACGATGGCTGCCGAGTTACGAAATTCCTTATTTATCAGCTCGAAATTGTGGTAAAGTTTGTATGAATTTTATTCGTGTTCATTAATGAGCGAGGTAGAGTTAATTTAAGTCTATGTTTTATTTCTCGCTTAAGATATTAGCATAGTTAAGTAGTCGCTGTATACTTTTGAATCCATTGTTGTTTAAAACTTGCTCAGTTCTTTATTTTAGAACTCCAAATTTTTCAGAGACTCAATGATTACTTTATTTCAGTTCGTAAAACTTGTGTGAAATATAGCCGAGATATCATATATCTAAATGCTCGGAAAGTTATTACATACCCAGAGTTTTACTTTAATACATTTTATAAAGCACTTTATATATTTGTCTAAATATGCATTACCCTTCAGCAAATACTTCATTTTTAACCCTAAAAGGACGACATATTTATCCAAAACTTATTTCTAAAAGTTTAAAATCTAGCGGAACGCTTTGCCGATTTACTTTCAGTTACACCTGAATTCCCCCTGCCAGTTAATTACAGTACAAAGTCCACAAAGGTATTGGAAACGCGTTTGACATCGAAGTATGAAACTTCGACGCCATCGACTGGGAAGTGATTGTCATTAATTTCGAGATCAAAAGACTCTGTCCCGGCTAATCCATCCCATATAATTACTGAGGAACTCTTGTCCTTTCGATTTTGTGAACCATAGAGATTCAGCGTCACTGTGCGATGGTCACACAGAGGATGTCTGGAATTTACACGTTTATTTTTAGCAGTATCTGTAACTGACATTTCTTGCTATTATTAGTATCGTTGATATGCCACTCACAGTCCTTTCTAAAAATAGAATACTAACATACATAAGGAAAACACAAAGAGACGTTAAAAAAAACTACTCGTGCATGAAACTGATAATAAAAATCTACTAAATCTGTAATGAACATAAAAACAATAAGCGATGGACACAGAATGAAGTTTTATCTGTGACTAACGATTCATGCTATTATTAGCATTATTAATGTTCGACTTGCGGTGCTTGGAAGCTTTCTGAAAGCAGAATTTGAACATACATAAGGAAAAAATCGGAGAGAAGACTTAAAAAGTAAAAAAAGATAACAAATAACTCTGTAATAAATCTGCAATAAACAGAAAACAGTGAACAAACTGATGAAATTATAAAATTAAAAATATACCGAATAAATCTGTAATAAATCTCCAATAAACAAAAAACCAATGAACAAATTGACCGAGCTATATTTAACCCTATTCGTCCGCCACGTTCTCTTTATCATGAAAAAACTCAAATTATGACTTTTTTTTTTTTAATATGTTGATCTAAGGAAGGATTAAACAGATATGTTATCTGCTGTTCCTTCCGCAATTTTCTGAATTAACAGAGGCCAAAGAGACGGGCTCCTAATGACCTTTTCTAGCCCAGGGCCGAAGATAACAAAAGGAAAAGGAGGGGAGAAACAGGTTGCTGTACTACGAAAGAAGAGAGGTTGACTTCTTTAAAGAAGGTAGCTTATAAGGATTGAAATGTTAAAAAAAATGAAAACGGAAGCGGAAGAAGATTCCACAGCTGAGAAGTTGAGGGAAAGGAAAAGTTATCAACGAAAGTTGTTAATAGGTTGAGCAGCAATTGACCGATTAATTAATTGTACGTTATCTGATGTCACAAATAGGAAGAGATAAACCATGAGTCTTAAAATGGAGAAACAAATCCACAGTTATGTATATGTTTATATATATTTAAAGATAAAACTGTACAGATTCCCGATAGCCATCTGTACAGTTTTATCTTCAAATATATATACATATACATAACTGTGGATTTGTTTCTCCATTTTAGGGCTCATGCTACTATGACTATTTTTTAACAGTAATAATTTCCACGCAAGGGACTACTTCAAACAAATATAGGGGAATGAATGTTATAAAAGTACTTTTGAGGGTAAAATAAATGAGCATATGATGTCTTGACAGGTGTTACGTTACTGTCTGATTGAGTGCCACTTGCGTAATAAAGTACTTAGCAAGTAGTCCTCATCACTAAATTTAGCAGAAATTCCTGAGGCACAGTTCTCTTTGATTAACAACCACCCGGAAACTTTTTATTCATGAGTAATTTTCCTTTATAATTAACCAATATCCATTACCTGATAATATATACAATAATTGACTTTTATTTTGTACCTTTCCTATTACCTTTTATTAATTCTTTCAAATGAACACCATATTCTTTGGAAGCTTGAATTTTAAGTCGGTGGCTCGTGTAGGCTTGTTCCATATGAATAGGGTTCGTCTTGTGAATAATAATAATAATAATAATAATAATAATAATAATAATAATAATAATAATAATAATAATAATAATAATATTCACTTTTATATTGTGATTTTATCCAGATGCTCTGAAAATATTCATTTATTCAAATGAATAGGGCTCATCTTCTTCTTCTTCTTCTTCTTCTTCTTCTTCTTCTTCTTCTTCTTCTTCTTCTTCTTCTTCTTCTTCTTCTTCTTCTTCTTCTTCATAATAATAATAATAATAATAATAATAATAATAATAGTAATTTAGCATTTATATTGTGGTTTTATTCAGATGCTCTGAAATTATTTATTTATTCATATGAATAGGGCTCATCTTCTGAATAATAATAATAATAATAATAATAATAATAATAATAATAATAATAATAATAATAATAATAATAATAATAATAATAGTTTCACTTTTATATTGTGGTTTTATTCAGATGCTCTGAAATTTATTCATACACACATTTAGTAAAAATAGCCTTTGCATATGTCGACTAGTACTGATTTTTACTAAAATAATAATAATAATAATAATAATAATAATAATAATAATAATAATAATAATAATAATAATAATAATAATAATTTGGCATTTATATTGTGGTTTTATTCAGATGCTCTGAAATTATTCATTTATTCATATGAATAGGGCTCATCTTCTGAATAATAATAATAATAATAATAATAATAATAATAATAATAATAATAATAATAATAATAATAATAATAGTTTCACATTTATATTGTGGTTTTATTCAGATGCTCTGAAATTTATTCATACACCCATTTAGTAAAAATAGCCTTTGCATATGTCGACTAGTACTGATTTTTACTAATAATAATAATAATAATAATAATAATAATAATATAATAATAATAATAATAATAATAATAATAATAATATTTACTTTTATATTGTAGTTCTATTCAATTGCTCTGAAATTTATTCAGCCACCCATCTAGTAAAAATAGCCTCTGCATATGTCGACTAGTACTGATTTTTACTAAAATAATAATAATAATAATAATAATAATAATAATAATAATAATAATAATAATAATAATAATAATAATAATATTCAGTTTTGGATTGTAGTTATATTCAATTGCTCTGACATTTATTCAACCAGCCGTCTAGTAAAAATAGCCTCTGCATATGTAGGCTAGTACTGATTTTTACTAATAATAATAATAATAATAATAATAATAATAATAATAATAATAATAATAATAATAATAATTTTCACTTACATTGTAGCTTTATTCAATTGCTCAGAAATTTATTCATACACCCATCTAGTAAAAGTAGCCTTTGCATATGTCGACTAGTAATAATTTTTACTAAAATAATAATAATAATAATAATAATAATAATAATAATAATAATAATAATAATAATAATAATAATAATAATATTCAATTTTATATTGTAGTTTTATTGAGTTGCTCTGAAATATATTCATACACCCGTCTAGTAAAAATAGCCTTTGCATATGTCGACTACTACTGTCTTTTTTAACAACGTTCATGGAGGGCAGGTGTTATCATTATTGAGCGAGTCCCTTGTGTCGCCTGACTGTAAAAATGGATAAAAATGAAAATGTGGCAATAAAGAAATGGAATAAAAAAAGGTACCCCCTATTCCAGCTTGTCCGTGTGAAGGTTATACCAGTAGGTTTATGGGTTGGGGTCGTGAAACTGCAGAGCGACAGAGGGAGCAAAATATTCTATTCTTTTTCTACTCTTTTGGGTTAAGAGATGGCTGTTTGAGAAACAGAGAGAGAGAGAGAGAGAGAGAGAGAGAGAAATAAGGGTGAGGATAGTGCTTTTGTGTCCAAGCATTGATTTCTCTCTCTCTCTTCTCTCTCTCTCTCTCTCTCTCTCTCTCTCTCTCTCTCAAGAAAAGATCCCCCCCCTCTCTCTCTCTCTCTCTCTCTCTCTCTCTCTCTCTCTCTCTCTCTCTCTCTCAAGAAAAGATCCCCCTCTCTCTCTCTCTCTCTCTCTCTCTCTCTCTCTCTCTCTCTCTCTCTCTCTCTCTCTCTCTCTCTCGGAAAGAAGATTGCTGAAAGAGGTAAACGCATAAAAACACATTATTTGTTCTTTCTGAAAAGTAAAACGTCAGCAAACTCTATTCGTCTTTTTATTTGAGAAAGCTTTCTCTGCTTCAGTTCGAGTTTTCGTCGGGTAGAAATGTGTAACCCAGCGATCAGAAATGATGCAGGGGGATGGAATCTTGATTTTACCGAAAGCTTTGCTCATATACTTTCCTTTTTTTCAAGAACTTTCCTTTTTTCAACGCTAGAGTCGTGCTATGTGCAATAACGCTGGTACATCAGATGCCAAAATTTTTTCCCACTTCTCTCTTTTCATGTTTGTGTGTTTTCCCGCAAAATCGGCATTATTTAAATAGATATGGATACCCGATTACCAATAACGCTGGAGCTCCGCGTTGTGTCATTACTAATTATGTTAGGTAATTAGTCTCCTCAATATACGTTTTTCTTCCTGTATTAACAAGCTTTGGTCTCATATCAGCAAAATTACT
The DNA here is from genome assembly GCF_040412425.1 of Macrobrachium rosenbergii. Classification (NCBI taxonomy): domain Eukaryota; kingdom Metazoa; phylum Arthropoda; class Malacostraca; order Decapoda; family Palaemonidae; genus Macrobrachium; species Macrobrachium rosenbergii. Next base: position 19,843,847 of record NC_089799.1, read on the forward strand.
GTGTATTACAGATGAAAATATTTCTGGTATTTTTTATTAGGACACAGAAAATCTTCTAACGATTAATCCTGCATTTTTTTTTTTTTGTGTGCTTTTAAATTAATCTGTATGAAAACCTTACGATCATTTGTTAAAACTACTCGTGTATCGTAGATGAAAATATTCTGTATTATTTTTTTTATTAGCACAGAAAATCTTTTAACGGTTAATCCTACGTATTTTTTAGTTTTCACGTATGATCATTTATTAAACGATTTATTGACGATTAGCCATAGAATTCTCTCCATTTTGTGTACCTGTGGAGAACAACGCCCATTGAACTACGAAAATATTTCTGTATTTTATGTAGTTCACAGAAAATCTTTTCTGTAGTTTTCATGGAAATTAGCTTGTATGAAGCACTTATGATCATTTATTAACAATTTTCTATCGGACTCTCCTCTTCATTTTCTGTACGTGTGGAAAATAACGCCCATTAAACTACGAAATTTTTTCTGTATTTCATTCTGCAATTTTTTTAGTTCTCAAGTAAATTAACTTTTATGATCATTTATTACAATTATCTATCGGACTCTCCTCTCCATTTTGTGTTAGTGTGGAGAATAACACCCATTGAACTACGAAAATATTTTGTATTATTTTGTAGTACAGAAATAATCTTCTATCGATTAATTCTGCATTTTTTCTTTAGTTTTCATGTAAATTAACTTCTGTGAAGAACTTAGGATCATTTATTTACAACAACAGATCGAAATCTCATTTTCATTTTATGTACGTGTGGAAAAAAACACCCATTAAACTACGAATGTTATTCTTTTTTTTTTTATCTAATGCCCAGTCTTTTTTTTTTATCTAAATAAATGCCCAGTCAACCGCGAAGCCTGTGTGCCATTAGCGGTAACCCTAGGGCGGTATATCATCCCCCCGTCTACCTGAGGTATCCCTCCACCCCCGACGACCTCAGGTATCCCCCCGCCCCCGACAACCTCAGGTATCCCCCGGCAACGTGAGGTATCCCCCCACCCCCAGCCTCCTGGTATAAACTACTGTAGTATACACCTGCCTGGTTAGGACTAAAGCCAGGTTTTAACGAGCCATCTTCTGCCTGGTTATTATAGCCTCCCCCACCCCCACCCCACTCAGTCCCACCACCAGTCTCATTACTACTGATCCTACGGAAAATCTAATTAAAGCCTTTTTATATCGTTAGCATTGATTTTAATATCCAAAATTGGCAGATTCTGGAAGCGGAATTACATAAGTGACAGAACCGATTGGGGCCCACTCGGGATTCATATTGGTGATTATGTATATAGAGCTCTCTGCTGTTGTTTTTTTTTTTTTTTTTTGGTGGGGGTAGGGGAGTGTGTTTTGGGGGTGAGGGTGGGAGGGATGCCGACGTTGTCCGGGAATATTCAGGGAATTAACCGAATTATATTTTAATTGAAGGTGGAGGTTTGGATGTTTAGACTTTTTAGTTATTCTTAAGTAGTGTATGGTTAATTTCTTTATACCATTAGCTTTCCATAGCAATGATTTAATATTTTAACAGTATCAGTGAAATATATAAAATCACACTTGAAAATAATAAATAATTTTGATAATGAAAGGATGTTTAGACTGTTTAGCTATTTTTAAGTAGTGTGCGGTTAATTTCTTTAAGCCATTAGCTTTGCATAGCAATGGTTTCATATTTGAGCAGTATCAGTGAAACATACAAAATCTCCCTTGAAAATAATAAATATTTTTGATAATGAAAATATGTTTAGACTGTTTAGCTATTTTTATGTAGTGTGCGATTAGTTTCTTTAAGCCATTAGCTTTTCACAGCAATGATTAAATATTTTAACATTATCAATGACACATACATAACCATAGTTTTGATAATGAAAGGATGTTTAGACTGTTTAGCTATTTCTAAGTATTGTGCGGTTAATTTCTTTAAGCCATTAGCTTTGCATAATAATAATATATTTTAAAAGCATGAGTGAAACATACAGAATCACCCTTGAAAATAATAAAGAAATTTGATAGTGAAATGACATTCATATTTCACAAATGCTACTGTTATGATAAACGTTCAAATACCACTGAGAACGAGTTTAAGATTTCATTATATTTCAGATCCAAGACACTGACAGGTGTTATTAATAGGCACCAACCAAAAATGATATGAGCTTGGAAATATGACACCAGTAGTTTTAATATTCAAAATTACCTCCTGGATAATTCAGGTGCAACGCAAAGGATAATGTTAGTTTGAACTCACACTCATTCATTATATATATATATATATATATATATATATATATATATATATATATATATATATATATATATATATATATATATATATATATATATATACGTATATTATATACAATATATATATATATATATATATATATATATATATATATATATATACATATATAGAATTTCTGTAATTTCAGTGAATATATCATGTTAAAATTTAAGTTCAGTTATAATAATAATAATAATAATAATAATAATAATAATAATAATAATAATAATAATAATAATAATAATAATAATAATAGCTGTGTGAAAACAGGTTCTCCTACTCAAACAAGGAATACCTATAATGTTTAATAAAATTAACAACATATGAAATATATGTATATAAACACACATACATATATATAAGCTATATAGGATACTCAGCGATAATTAGCTAATCAACAATTGCGTCAATTGAAGTCGTTCCAATCCAATTATTAAGTCATCTCTGTAGTCAGTTCATAAAAACACTTTTCCATCGTTTAAAGATTTCCTTAGTGTTCTGCTTTCTTTCGTTACTCCTTCCATTTTATCATTAATACAAACTAAATCTTAAAAGATTTATATTTGTTTGGCTATAGAATATTGTATTTATCCTCTGTATTTAAAGATTTTATTTTATTTTGCTTTTAATTTACCATACATGCATCTTATCCTAGTTTTCCTTCATATATTTTAGGTTCTATGTCTCACATTAACATCAGTGAAGACTTTTTATAAGCGTTATCGTAATTTTGTCAGTTCTGAAGATTTACCTGTATTTGAATAAATTCTTTGTAAAATTTTCCTAATGATGCAGAACAGTCTCTGGCGTTCACAGTGTGTTTCATTATCAATAATTTTTCTTTTTATGAATTTTTATCATATGATCTTGTCACAAAGTTATTTCTTGTCGACTGAATATTTGTGATTCCATTTTATAATCTGTTTTATGGAAGTTTGCGGCAACGACCATCAAAAACTCTCTCTCTCTCTCTCTCTCTCTCTCTCTCTCTTCACCGTGTCTGTTGCATAACCTTGACGTCTCTCTCTCTCTCTCTCTCTCTCTCTCTCTCTCTCTCTCTCTCTCTCTCTCTCTCTCTCTCTCTCTATTCACCGTGTCTGTTGCACCAACCTTAAACATCTCTCTCTCTTCACCATGTCTGTTTGCACCAACCTTAAACGTCTCTCTCTCTCTCTCTCTCTCTCTCTCTCTCTCTCTCTCTCTCTCTCTCTCTCTCTCTCTCTCTCACTTCCCCCGAGAATTGCCAGCTCATGTGGTGCAAAAACCCTTTAAAAAATGTTAAGATGAAAATTTTGGTTTCGTTAAGGATGAATCTACTCTTTCACGAACGAGAGATTTTCGAATAATGATTCAGGAATCTTCAGGAACCCCCTTCTCTTTTTTTTCCGTGGAATAGAATATAAAAAAAAGTTGATGGAATCGTATGTTTCATAGCAAGTACAGAATCAATTGCTTCTTTTTGCTTTATTTAGGAGGAGGAAAAGGGGCGATTTCATTTCGGTAATGGAGGCGGACTTTCAGATACCTGGAAGAATATTTCTAATTATGTTTATTTCTGTAATTCTTTTACTTTGTTGTTTGTTTTTGTGGCATAAATCTGTCGTGGCTTTTCTGTTTGTCTGATGTTCCTTTTCTGCGGTTTATATTTAGCTTTTTTCTGACGCAATCGCATTCATATCATATTGCATGGTATTCTCCATGAACACAGTTGCTTTACATTGGGTGTGATTCGTATTTTACAATCACTCTCATCCGTTTATATTACCTATTCTTTTTATTTACACCCATGTGTATTTTTGTTTTGTTTTTTTCTGCCCGTAAGTTTTCGACTGTTATTTAGTTATCTTTTATATTTATTATATATTTGATATTTTACTTTATTATATTTAAAGGTTGTTTTTATCTGATCCTTCACTATTCTCATCAAGAAAATTGGAACGTGATATGTTTGACTGTGTGTACTTAAGTTTTTTTTTCCTGGGCCGAAAAAAATTTTCCTGGCTGAAAAAAAAATTTCCTAGCCTGATAAAAAAAAAATTCTCCCCAGGCTGAAAAAAAATGTTTTCTTCGGCTAAAACACACAATTTTCCTGGACTGAATTTTTTTCTGGAGCTAAAAAATTCTCAAAGCAGGTGAATAAATCTGTATACCTGGGTGAACAAACTCCTTGGGTGACCCTCAAGCAGGTAACTATCACAGACCTTCAAACAGGTAACTGTTATTGAACTTCATCCATGGAACTGTTATATTTTATTGCATGGCCATGAAAATTTATTGGTTTGTTGCCACTGATTCAGTATTGCCCATTATAGTGAATGACCCTTTTTTAAACATTATGAATGAATAAC
>NC_089799.1:19853999-19871499 GCF_040412425.1 Macrobrachium rosenbergii
TATTATCCATAATTTTCAGAAATCGTTGAAACTAGTGAATTTTCTTTTGTAGTGGAAATCTTATAGCACTTAGTTTGTCACTGTGCCTATAGTAATCTCATGATAAAAGTATATCATAAGAGCATTTTTTATTTAGAGGGAACGGTTTTAATGGCCATAAAATATTCTCTGTACGGAAGAAAGAATCGTCTTTACCTTCGACACTGGCCTTTCTTACATTTTAAAATCGTTTTTAGCTTTCTGTAAAGAAAATTCTTGTGCCGGCTTTTTTTCTGTCCGTCCGCACATTTTCTATCCGCCCTCAGATCTGAAAAACTACCGAGGCTGAGGGCTGCAAATTGTTACGTTGATCATCCACCCTCTAATCATCAAACATACCAAATTGCAGCCCTCTGGCCTAACTAGTTTTTATTTTATTTAAGGTTAAAGTTTGCCATAATCGTGCGTCTGACAACGATATAGATAGCCACCACCTGGCAGTGGCAAAGTTTCCTGATGCCGCGGCTCATACAGCATTATATCGAGACCACCGAAAGTAGATCTATTTTCGGTGGCCTTGATTATACGCTGTACAGAAAACTGGACTGCGCCGAAGAAACTTCGGCGCATTTTTTTACTTTTATTTTTCTTAATTTAATCTGAGGAGGTCAGGACGCTGGCTAGTAAGGAAGGGAAGTGTGCGGTGCGACAGCATTAAGTAAAGGGAATGAAGAACCCGATTCTCGACGCTGTTTAATTCGGAGCAAGCAAAGTTTCTTTTGCCGCATCTGAAGAGATGTAAAGAAGTCCTTTCAACGAAGACAACGCCATCAAATTAAATATCGTATTCGTTTAGAGAGCAGTGTTAATTCTTGAGCAAGCACTTGGAGCGAGCGAAACGACACCCCTAGGGAAAACAGTCTCTCACCTTTAAATAGAAAGTTATTTTGAGTTTTAAGTGATATTTTTTCATTATTTTTAGGGGTGGCTGCGCTTTCTCACAACAAAGATTTTAATGACTCGAACAACATATGTGCATAATCTCATTAATGACTCCGGAACAATGACTCGGTTTTTCCCGGGAAGCGTGGTTTACTTTTACTCTGTGTGATAGCTTTAAAAGCTGCTTCACTTTGCGATGGCTTTTAAAAGCCAGGCATGCATTTACTCCCCCCATCCCCCCAACACCTCTCCCCTCCCGAGTCCTCACGGGGAATTTGCGAGAATATGCTTTGTATCTGACAAAGGTCAGAAACTCATTACATGCTAATATCTGGGAATGTCTTTCTTCACGGTGTTAATGCTCATGCGTTTTAATTATGCTCGCTCTTTAAAGCCAATGACTCATTCTCTTACTTCGTGGTATAATTCTTTAATCAATTACGCGGCGAGGAATGTATCCTTTTTCATCAAAAAAAATACTGATTCATATCTAGAAGCGTTTAAAGGTGATATGGAAGCAATTTCTTCCGATGGTTGTACTGATGAACTGCATATGTAAATATATCAAAATGCTTGATAATTATTATAATTTTCAACTGGATAACCTTGTATTTTATTTGAATACTGCAAAGTATATTCATCTTTAGTGCATGTAAGATATTTTCGTCATCAATGAACATCTTGTATATGGATTATAATTTATGAAAGCACTATCCATAATCTCAATCAGCTAAAACAATTTTGCGTAGTAAATGGGTGTAAGAACCAACAGCGTGAGAAACGCAGATATTTAGAGATTGAAACAAGCTTATGAGGTCAAAGGATAGATCAGTCTTTGAGGTGGTTTACTGGGAGAAATAATTTCTATGAGGTTACGCTTACTATCATTGCTCGAATGTTAATTGTGTTTAAAATGGATTATCAATATTTCACAAGTTTGGCAATTTTGTCATTCACAAAATATTTACTGGTAAATTCACTAGTCCTGTTATTTTTACTATATAATTTTTTCGATAGCTGAAACTATTTGGATTGAAAATATTAACTTAATGACATTAAATGATTTAAGTCCTCTGTGTAACTGGTTGTTTATTAGAAGAACAGATTTGGCCAAAGACCACTAAGAGAGTAATTTATTAATGACGCATAAGAAGATTCAGCACTGATATTAAAAACATATATCGTAAAATACATGATTAAGTCTATAGTAATATCATCACTTCGTCGGAGTTGAGAAATGTTGTACATAAGAATTTTTTACGAGCATCTATGATGTACGAGTTATAGGAATAGAAATCACCATTTAATGCTATAATTATATATATATATACAGTTGACATATAGGCCAATTTTTTTTTTTTCGAGCATCTATGATGTCGATCGAGTTATAGCGAATAGAAATAATCCCCATCATCTATATGTTATGTTTTTAGATATGTTGGAGTGGCTTTGTTTATGTGTGTATTATATATTTGCTTTCAGCAAACCTATCCGTTGATTACAGACGTAATATATATATCCGCCTTCTCTACTGGTCGGCTGCGGGGATTGAACCCTCGCCATATATATAAGTCTTTATATACATAATATATATATATATATATATATATATATATATATATATATATATATATATATATATATATATATATATATATATTTCGGATTAAAATAGAAGGGGCATCTTTGGATTCACACACTGAAGGACAAAGTGTGGACAGCTGAAGGCAACATAAAATACGGTGGCTGATTTGACGTCGAGGAGTTTTAGTATTTGTTCAAACTCGGGTAGGTGTATTTCAAGTTTTGATTGCATTTCAAATTGATTTTTCTTGTAAATTCACTTCATCTGTCGAGCGCAGATTAATTATCTGAAGTCAGAGGGAGTCTGAACACCTATCTGGCACAATTTCATTATTTTAAGCCAAGGGGAATTTGCATTTGAATGGAATTAATTTCCCGCCCGATGCTTTGTCAGCATTTTTTAACACATAAAATGCCATCAAAGTTAAATTCCAAATGTTAATTACTAAGTTTGAAAGTAATGAATTCACGTGACATTCATAAAATAGGCGCAAAGTCAGACAACGCAAAGTAGCGTTCAGATATTTTCGCGACCCGGTGTTTTAATATCTAATAATATCCGGAAAATTGTGTTTCAGCGAACGCACGTCATGCAACTGCAACGACGTCGGGCAATAACACTTACTGGTCCTGTCCTTCAATGATATTCCATCATGTTTATTGAAAGGCTTCCGGCAATTTGCCATGTTCAACCGCTTTCTCGAATTCAAACTAAAAAAGGTGCAGAAATAAAATTCAAAATAACCCCCCCCCAAAAAAAAAGCTCTTGGCAAAGAAATGACAAACTGCACGCATTGAACCAGCAATGAAAATATGCCATTTATAAATGGAATCTGCTTTTTAAATGCAATGATTATTATTTCAGTGTTTGAGCAACAACTCTCCGAGTTTTTTGGGGGAAAAGGAGAAGGGAAAATAAGTTTAAAAAGCAAGTGACTGATAAAAGGTTAAGTTGGACACACACACACACACAAACACACACACATATATATATATATATATATCTATATATATAGTATGTATATGTTAATATATATATGTGTGTGTGTGTATATATATATATATATATATATATATATATATATACATATATATATATATATATATATATATATATATATATATATATATATATATATATATATATATACATACACACACACACACACATATATATACATATATATATATACACACACACATATACATATATACATATATATATATATATATATATATATATATATATATATATATATATTTATTTATTCTATTTATTCAGTAATGTTCAACGCGTACGAATTCAGCACTTGTTATGCAAATTAGTATACTAATAAAGGGCTCCGTAATTTCACCTACCGATAAATTTATGAGAGAGAGAGAGAGAGAGAGAGAGAGAGTAGTACTTTTCTACTTATCATCAATTAATCAGAGGCAAAGAGATCATTTTAGGAAATGTTCAAAATTACAATATATTTTCGTCACAACCTGACAAGCAGATTAAAAAGGTCATAGCATACATATCCCTAAGAGGCTTTAGTCTGCAGTCATATCTTTATTTGTAATATATCATAGCAAAGCTTTCGAGCGAAAATGAATTTGTCGGATCAAAAAGGGAGAATTTGTTTGTTAGTACAGACAGATTGCGTTCTATTTCAAGCCAGCCTCCGTGAGTTATGCCACAGTTATTTTTTCTGGAAGGCTCAATTGATGTCGTATGGGTTAAGAACTATAACCCTGCTTTATATAACTGTTATGACGGATAGGATATTTAGTCCTGGCAGGAACTGCATAAGAGCTGATGGCCCTAACTGCACCGGTTTGCCATAATATCTACGTAAAAATATAAGGTCTATCTATTACGCTCTGGTAATTCCCATTCGCGCACAAATTCAGTGGAGGCAATTATAATAGAAATGTGCTCATTCATTAGCTGGTTGAAACTCTCTTGAAATGAATGAATATGAACAATGGTACTTCGAGGAAGTTCTACGTTTCTATGTGAGAAAGGTGGCCCAAAGAGACTCATTTTCTGAGCGTTTCCCACAGCTGTATCTCTTATTAATGTTGGTCTCGCCTCGACGAATTTTAGTAATGTTCATTGCTTTAATGGCTACTTTATCAATATAGTTTTTTTTTCTAGTTTATTCATGTCGTTGGAATAATCGTCATGAATTCTGACGGTTCCTTTATCAAAGGCAAAAAACTAATTTGGCAATAGAACAACAGGATAACAAGAAGATTGTCAACAATTAGCGATCGTTTTTACTCGAAAACAATACGGCAGAATGTTAAAAGAGCATTTTCTTTACATCAATGATCGAAGTCAGTGATGGATTAAGCATGTTTTCCCTTTAATCAAATCCTTTATCGCTCAAAGACCAGAGAGAATAAATCTTCCTATGTTTGGTAGTATGAAATTTACGGTCTTTGTGCTTTGTATAAACAACGCGAGTCAATGAAAGATTTCGTTTATTCACGGGGAAGGACATAAACAAACATACGGAGAGAGAGAGAGAGAGAGAGAGAGAGAGAGAGAGAGAGAGAGAGAGAGAGAGAGAGAGAGAGAGAGAGAGAGAGAGTTGTATAAGTCCGTATGTGATATGTGATATGGTCTCAGTTTTTCACGTTATCTTTATAAAGTATCTGGATGAGAGAGAGAGAGAGAGAGAGAGAGGTCCGAGAGATATGGTTTCGATCTTTATAAAGTAACTGGATAAGAGAGAGAGAGAGAGAGAGAGAGAGAGAGAGAGAGAGAGAGAGAGAGAGATATTTTCGTATAGGTCCGTATATGACATGGTCTCAGTCTTTCACGTTATCCTTATAAAGTAACTGGATGAGAGAGAGAGAGAGAGAGAGAGAGAGAGAGAGAGAGAGAGAGAGAGAGAGAGAGAGAGAGAGAATTTGATAAAATTCAAGAATAATTTTCTGTAAATAAGTAAATCTATGGATACACTGATTGAGAGAGAGAGAGAGAGAGAGAGAGAGAGAGAGAGAGAGAGAGAGAGAGAGAGAGAGAGGGGTTGGTTCCCACTAATAGCTTTAAATGAAAATTTAATACCATCCCAAAATGGCTCCGGTATTGATTTTATAATGTCATTGTTTATTTATAGTTTTTTGCATGGTTTCATTCTGTTTGAGTCTGCCCTCCCTCTCTGTGCCGGTTAATCGGCTTGTCTCTCTCTCTCTCTCTCTGCGTCGCCTACCCCCACCAAACTCGCATCGGTAACATTTTTCCAAATACTACAATAAAGCACTTTTCATAAACTGGTATATTATTTTCTGTAAATGCGTTTAAACACACACATACATATGTATATATGTATATATATATATATATATATATATATATATAAAAATATACAGTATATATAATACATATATATATATATTTATAGTTAGATATATATATATATATATATATATATATATATATTTTATATAGAGAGAGAGAGAGAGAGAGAGAGAGAGAGAGAGAGAGAAACAATTTCTGTAAACAAATCAATATATGTACTGTACTGAGAGAGAGAGAGAGAGAGAAATAATTTCTGTAAACAAATCAATGAGAGAGAGAGAGAGAGAGAGAGAGAGAGAGAGAGAGAGAGAGAGAGAGAGAGAGAGAGAGAGAAAGTGCACGATAATAATCAAATAACGCTTCCGTCACCCGGAATCACACCCATTACAAAGGTTTTCGCACCGCAACAAGTTAAAAAAGATTTCCTCCTGACGCAAATCCATTTCAATAAATCAATTTTAATGTATCCATTGTTATGCCTTCGCCTTCCTTCACATTAGCAAATATGACCTGCCGAGCAAATATACATATTCACGCACATTCCTTAAGTGTATTGCATTACATTCAGGAACGCAGCGTAGAATATTATTATACATACGCTGCTCGCGGAATCTTTGATTATATTTACATTCCATGCAAAGTGAGATTATGCATATGAAAACTGAACATCCTTTAGGTGTGGAACTGATTACGGCCCAAAGCGGGTTAATCGCTGTCGGCATCTCATTTCGGCAAGCATTGCCGACGGCTCAGATAATGGCTGAAGTGGGCTTTTGTGGAAGGAATTATAATTCTCATGCTGAACAGTATGCATGTATGCGTGTGTGCGTGTATATACATATATATGTATATATATATATATATATGTGTGTGTATATATATATATATATATATATATATATATATATATATATATATATATATATATATATATATATATATATATATATATATATATATATATATATATAGAGAGAGAGAGAGAGAGAGAGAGAGAGAGAGAGAGAGAGAGAGAGAGAGAGAGAGAGAGAGAGAGAGAAAATTTGTTAGTAAACCGGGAAGCTGTACGCTTATGGCGGCATCCACTCCAGAGGTGAAGAGACATAGAGTGAATTTATATATATATATATAGACACACACACACACACACACATATATATTTATATACACACTTATATATATATATATATATATATATATATATATATATTAATATACACATATATATATACTATACATATATAGTGTGTGTGTTTAGAATGAGTGGCAATAAAAAAAGAACGCCTAAGTTGTTCAATGTATCGCTGACTGTGGTATAATACCCGAACGAAAATTTGATCTCGAATAAAAGCAGACCGCAATATAGAAATGAGAACAGAAAGGGGGGAGACTGACAGAACAGAGAATATGAGACAAGTAGACTGTATTGCAATATTACAGAGATTCAAACCATTTCTCTGCGTCCAGCGCTTCGACAGGCCACTGAAAAAATGGCGAATATTCCGCGTTGTGGATGCACAAACATCAACTGAAATGCCTACAGTGGCTTGAGGGTAGATGCAGTTGACAGTTAATGAAAATGTGTGAATTGATGCCTCACTATTGTATGAAGGGGAAAGTTAACGTAGCTTTCAAATTTATTGCCTTTGTCAGTGACTGTTTGGAACATCTGTCTTGGGCATATACGAATTAGATCGGCTTGATACAATTTCGCATTACTTTTCGTTCTTGCAAAAACTGTTGAACCGAGAATGTGGACGGGTAAAATTGAAGTGATTTTACTACACTAAAGAAAATGGAGGACGAAAAAGAAAAATAAAAAATATGTCCACAAGTGTGAATACTAAAGTAGGAAGAGGAAGACATTCCGCTAAACTTGAATATGAATATTTTGTTACTTGAAATATAAAGGATTCACCTTGTATTTTTATAATTTTCGTATTGATCCCTTTATCTATTAATTTATTCAATTTTATTTTTGTTTACTAATAACCGATCTCCTTTTTCGATATTTCCTATTATCCTCTGTAACTCTTTTCAACTGAACACCATATTCTTTGGAAGCCTGCTTTTCAAGTCATTGCATGGCCCCTGCACGTTTGCTCCATATGAATAGGGATTATCTTCTGAATAATAATAATAATAATAATAATAATAATAATAATAATAATAATAATAATAATAATAATAATAATAATGAAAACTGGAAATTAAAGACAAACATTCTTTGATATCTGAAATGATTTTTTTATATTTGAAGCTTCTTTCAAATGAACACCATATTCTTTGCAAGCCTACATTTCAAGTTAATGGCACCTGTTCCATATGAACGGGGGTTTATCATCTGAATGATGATTAATAATATGTACTCTGTGAATGCAGGACATTTAAGCATGTTTACCTAAAAGTCAATTATTCTTTGAGATCTGAAATGTCGCCAGTTATTTTTTTTTATAGTTATGAAGTATGACAAAGCTCTGCCTTTTCATTCCATGACACTGTAAACATTAGAACTCAGTCTTTTGTTTTAACACCATTCTCCTTCAATTTCTTCGCTTTTAATAATTTATTCTTGGTCTCCCTTGAAGTCCATGAGAGCAGTAAGATCAGAATGGGGTCGGAGAAAAGAGCAGGAATACTAACCATGACACCATGAGAGAGAGAGAGAGAGAGAGAGAGAGAGAGAGAGAGAGAGAGAGAGAGAGAGAGAGAATGCAGGATAAACAAAAATTGGCTTAACGACTGCTGGATAAAAAGCTCTCTCGCTTTACCCTCCAGATGAAAAGTCCACAGGTACGATCCTCGAACTTTGTGAAGCCGCGTTTTCGAAAGAGAAGCATTTTATTGCAAAAAAAAGTCTCGGCGAATGTGTTGCATAGCATGTACAGCATAAAAGGCATTTGAGTGTTGTTGTGCTTTTGAAAAGCAAAACGTAAAAAAATAAAAAAAAATAAACATTTTAAAAGGCAGAAAATACGTCGACTGAACAGGACGCGTCTCTCGACTTTCAAGTTGTTGATGTTACCGAGATTAAACGAAGTGGAGTATTACATCTCACATTCAGTTTCTGTTGATTCTGACTCGACAAATGCTGGAGAGGGAATTCTGCAGACAGAATCTCCTTCTCAGCAGACACATCTTGTAAGCACTTGAAAAAACAAGTAAAAGATGCGCCAAAGTTTATTCGGCGCAATCGATCTTTCTGTACAGCGTAAATGCCGCTTGAAGCTCTCAGCCACGGCCCATGAAACTCTCAGCCGCGGCCCATGAAACTTTCAGCCACGGCATGTGTTGCTGGCGCCTATTGCGGTGCCAGACGCACGATCATGGCTAACTTTAACCTTAAATAAAATAAAAACTACTGGGGATAGAGGGCTGCAATTTGGTATGTTTGATGACTGGAGGGTGGATGATCAACATGCCAATTTGCAGTCCCCTAGCCTCAGTAGTTTTTAAGATCTGGGGACGGACGGACAGACAAATAGCCATCTCAATAGTTTTCTTCTACAGAAAACTAAAAAGACCTTATAAGCTTCACTAGAGATCGCGTTCTCTTTGAAAAAGTCACTCTAAATATAATTTGTCGTTACAGAGATGAATTCATCATTCACAGAAATAGCCTTCTCGCACTTGTCTAGATATCAAACCAAGTCCACCATCACCCCGGAAATTGAATCTGTTCACAATATTCTTATATATTTTCTTAAATGCTCTGGTTGTTTGCATATCTTGATCGCTACGCTTAAAAAATATTAACCACCAAGCCACGGAAAACAGATATGTGCACGAACGCATCAGAGAATGTGCACATAAATATACATCATTATAAAACTGAGTTTTTGTTTTAATGTCGTAAATTGTATTCATGATTTTAGCTCGTTTAATTTTATGCTAGGTTTACTCGTCCGTAATTGAAATATTAATTTTACATTTATGTTGCTTCTTAATCTTTCTCCCTCCTCTACACCACTGAGTCAAAGGAAATTAATTTGATCAATGACTCCTCTCCTTCAACTCATCTCTCGATCCTTTTCCGCCCCGTCGCTAGGGGGCTTGTCTATCTTTTCTACAGGGACCATTTCGGCCAGTGTTCCGTTGAGCTCAAAGGGAGAATTCGTTCTCATTTTCTTATGTGGCTTAGTGATAACAAATGTTCCCCATTCGTAGTTAAAATCTCTCTCCTCTGCCGTCTTACTTTTTACATATATACATACGCACACACACACACACACACACACACACACACATATATATATATATATATATATATATATATATATATATATATATATATATATATATATATATATATATATATCTCTCTCTTTCTATATCTCTATATATATATATATATATATATATATATATATATATATATATATATATATATATATATATATATATATATATATATATATATATATATATATATATATATATATATATATATATATATATATATAACACAGGTAAAGGAGAGAGAGAGAGAGAGAGAGAGAGAGAGAGAGAGAGAGAGAGAGAGAGAGAGAGAGAAGAAAGCTAAAAGACTAAACTCAACATACGCTGGTAAAAATTCTTTAATACTGAGGTAAAACTGAAAGTACGCATTCCTCCTTACCAAAAAAGGCCGAATAGAGCATAACACAACATATTGTTTTTCTGAAGTCACTTATTGTTAAAGCAAAACTTTTCATATAATCCAGCAACCAACTTTCATGAAAAGTGCAAGCAGCAATATCCCTCGAACAAACTTGAATACGTAAGCTGCCAAGTCTTTTTCAATAGTTTGAAAATATATATATATAAAAAAACGTCCTTTCCAGGTAAAAAGTGTTTTAGAGGAAAGGGTGGAAACCTTTCGTTTATATGCAAATTATTCCAAAAATGAAAAACTGGGAGTCTTTTGCTCTTTCTTCCCATCTGGGCCCACTAAAAAGGGCTTACTTCGGTTGGTCGCCTGAAAGCTTTTTCTCACCCTGGACTAATGCCCATCCATAGACGCCCAGAGAGAGAGAGAGAGAGAGAGAGAGAGAGAGAGATTACTTAGCTCTCCCACGAATATATTTTTATAATAAATTCTTCTTGGACCACGTCCTTCCAAAATAGGTTCGTAGAGGCTTTATTAGAAGAAGAGAGAGAGAGAGAGAGAGAGAGAGAGAGAGAGAGAGAGAGAGAGAGAGAGAGAGAGAGAGAGACTGCTTCGCTCACCAGCGAATATACTTTTAAATTCTTCTTGGAAACAAGTCCTTCCAAAATATGTTCGTAGAGGCTTTATTAAGAGAGAGAGAGAGAGAGAGAGAGAGAGAGAGAGAGAGAGAGAGAGAGAGAGAATTACCTCGCTCACCCTCGAATATATTTTTATAGAAAATTCCTCTTGAAAACAAGTCCTTCCAAAATATGTTCGTAGAGGCTCTATTGAGAGAGAGAGAGAGAGAGAGAGAGAGAGAGAGAGAGAGAGAGAGAGAGAGAGAAAAGTTAAGTATACCTTAGTTTTACCAGACCACTGAGCTGATTAACAGCTCTCCTAATAGTGCAGCAGATTGCTGTAAAAATCGTTCAGATAGTGAAACAAGCATGAAATTTGGCACAAACATTCCTAAGACTACGCTCTCTTAGAAAAGGGCGCTGGCCACCTGAAAATCCAAGATGGCGGCTATTTTTCAAAATGGCCGCCATCTATGTTGAGATTCACTGGTTTGGGAGCATCTATTGGATGGAATATGCCAGTTTTTTTAAACCTCGACTTTTAGGTCATAAAAATGTTCCATACCACACATTTTATTGAAAACCCTTACTAAATGAATTGTAACCAAGATGGCGTACAAAATGGTTGCCATAAAAGTTTTTTTCTATCCACAGCGCTAGCAGACATAGAGACCAACTGTTTTTATTTAATGGTATATTCATGTGATCAGACAGTTTAACTAATATGCTATTTTCAACTGAAATAGTAATGGTATGGTCACATACAACATTGTGTCTAAGACTGTAACCATAAAAAGAAAAGAAGAGAAATACGGACTAAACGCAACCAATCTATGTAAAGGTCTCTCAACCTACACCTTTGAAAAATTCGAGGATAAGAAGGTAGGCATAGCATGACACGTTGGATGCTCAAGCTAGATTATCTACTGAAGAGAGGGCAATATTTATCTAGACTTCACATTTGCAAGTGCACAGAGCTGTGCAGGAAGACCCAGCTTGTAGCACTTGCACCTTTCCCGACAGCCTGCTTTGCATCCACATTTGGTAAGCTGTTGGCAACTCTTGGCTAAGGGCGAGTTGGTTGTCAGAGGACTTGCCATGCTTCACCAGACTTTTGCCATCCCCACTCAGCAGGGTTCTCTGGCTGTGGCTGACACTGGGTGGCCTGCCCCACACACAAACCAGCCTGGTACGCAGCACGCTTGGTGTGTTGGAGGAGAGCTCCCTGGTTGGTGGAATGGCCTCATATGCCCTTTGTTTTCTGGCAAACATATCAAGTCTAGCCTCATCCACAGTGCCAGCAGTGCTGGATCTTTCATACATAAGTATGACAAACCTCTCCAGGACCTTCAGGTCACTCTCTTCCACTCTGAGAGGGTAGTGACTCAGTTTGGAGAACACAGTGGAGGCCTCTGGAAAGATGTTCCATGTCTGCCAGGCGGTCTTCTTGCCCTTGCTCGGAAGGCTGACACTGTATCACAGCCTGTGAACGCATGGAAGAAGAGCATGCCATTTACCTTCTCCTGGCCCAGAGAGTTGCACATGTCATGCACAGCAATCCAGCGCAGGCTCTGGCCTTGGCCAAATGCCACCCATAGCTTCTCTAGCCCTAGATTGTGGAGAGTGGAGAAAGCACTGACTGCAACGACAAGAACATCTGTGTCATTTGCTTTAACCGTGATGGTCTTGGCTCCATGTTCTGTGGCATATTTGGCATGGAGAAAGATGCGGGTGTCAGCTTCCTCATGAGAGCACTTTTCCAGTCCCTGAAGACTAGCCTCATGAGTGCTGAGGACAGCAGACCCTTTCGTGGCAATGACAACATTTGTGGCAGACATCTGGGCAACTTTGTCTGCCAGGAACTGGAACAACTCTGTCTTGTTGGCATCGTGTCTTAGGAAATTGCGCCAGTTGGATGGAATTGTGTTCTTGTCTGTCACCTTGCGCCTTCCTCCTTGACCACGTTGGAGCCTGGTCTCAGCTTTGAGGCTGGATGTATTGTATACATCAAATACAAGATGTGATGATGTGTACTTGCTGCTATAGGATTGTATCACAGGCAAGAAGTCGCAAAGTGCATAGCCCTCAAAGGTCTTTCCTTTCTTTGGTGGCAAGGCATGGACCAAAGCTGATCCATCTACAATGAGGACATCAGTCTTTGGTTCTTTGTCTTCTAGTGTAACATGACTCTCAGGACCGAGGTCAGCTGAGACTTCTGACATGTGTACAGCCTACCACCCTCACTAAGGGAAGCTGGGAATGTTTGATTCTCGTGCTGGAAGAATTCCTGCAGATCACATTCACGGCTCTGACAGGATATAAATAGCTTTGAGAAAAGCTGGCAATCCTCCTTCAGAAGTTTCTGCTTTGACTGTTCTACAGGAGCAGCTTCTTGCCTGAAGAAGTCAGTTCTGTTCTTCTTTATCGGCTCATAGAAGGAGACTGCATTGTTTGCCAAAGAGTCTGAAAACTTCTGAAATTTAGTGCGGCCTCTGTCAAGGTGTGTCTGTAGAAGTTCTGCTGAGCTGGGGTGGGCAATGTCTTTGTTGTCAATGGAATACAGATCCTGGCTCTCTTCCTGAAAAGGACTTCCCAAGTGTTGCAAAGCCAATGACAGCTTGCTGACTCTCTCCAAGAATGTCTTCTGCGCATGAGGTGTTTGTTCATGGTGTGTTGTCTGCTCATTAGACTCCTTACTTTGAACCTCTGTTTCGTATGCAGACACCAAGCGGATGATCTCTGGGCCAGCCACCATCCATCTTCTGAGTGCTGACGGATCTTCAGTCAGCCCAATGGCTCCGCCATCAGCCTTTATAAAGGCATTGGTCTGCTCATGAGCTTGGTCAAGAGCCATTGCTGAGAACTGGCGACTGGTCTTGTGCACAACAAAGTTGCCAGCCTTGAACTCCTTGTGCAACTCTGGGTGTGAACTCTCTAGGGTAAGCATGTCCCTGAGGTGAATAGGCAGCCAACGAGCATAGTTTGTATTATTGTTGGAAAAGAAGTAGGGTATCAGCTCATGCAATGCCTGGCAGTAGAGGACAAAATTGGCCTCACGGAAGGACCTGATCAGTAGGAATATCACAAGTTCCATAGACAACACCATGTGCCAGAAGTGGAACTGTGGACTCTGCTGTCTTCGAAGGTCACACCACTCCTCAAACTCTAATGCCTGCTCATTGTTGTTTGCTTTCTCAGCACAGTAGTCAGTGTATGCTGTCCTCAGGAGTTTGTACAAACTAGAGGCTGTAACCTGGTGCATCTGCCGTGTCCTGGTTACACTTGCAGCTGACAGGAAGGATTCTGCAGTTCAGATGAAGCAACTCCTGCCTCCACCAGAGCTCCTGTCCAACCACTGCCATGAAGAAGAGTACCAAGAGATGTCATTGCTGCCATCTCAATGTGCAGACCACCAAACATTACCAGATACTTGTCTTCGCCATACTGATCAGGCCACTGCCACTGCACCTGCTTTGCTACGGCATAGATTGGCTGATCAGCTGTGATTATGGGTATCTGGCCAGGGTTCAGAAAATCAGTGACATCCTGCACTTTCTGCATCACGTGTTTGATCGTAGCAACAGAATGAGCCTGATCACGCAGGAGAGGAAGCAATGAAGTTATGGTTACTTCAAATTCTGGGCTTCTCTTCATTGAAGCGTGATGAGCTGACCACGTCAGATTCACTGCATCATCTATTTCCTGGGTGACTATGACCTTGTCTAGCCACTGATACTCCAGTGCAAGCTGTGGCCCCAAGATATCTGTGGGTGGCTTTGGTATTGCAGTGTTTGGTGGCACAGGGTTCTTTGTTTGAAAGGAAGCTGGTGAGATGTTTGTGAATGTGTCCGGCAATTCAGGCACCGACCTCACTTTCTCAGGTGCAAACTTTAGTTGCTGTCTTTCCTGTCCAGTGTTCTCCTTGGTGGGGTGCTGAAATATGGAGATGCTAGTTCCATGGAAGGAGGTAGTGGCAGTAGTTGCAGATGGGTTGTGGTCGATGTTGTCCATCACTGCAGTGGTGAACAACCCTTTTCGCAGTACTGGGGGACAGACCACACCCTCCTCCACATATTTGCTAACTGTGGCATCTCCTAACTGTGCAGAGACCTCCAGTACTCTGTCATAAGAGATACTGAGGCCATACTGATGTAGCATTTCAACCAGGTTTCTCTGGTCTGGGGCTGTTAGAAAGCATTTGGGACACTAAACTAAACTATACTACAACTACTAGTCTAAGACTACAGGATTAGTAAAGCTGGATTAGCTGGCACTGAACCCCATGCTGAGTTACACAGCAGTGATGTCACCAGTGTGCCCTGGTTGTGTGCAGACATACACTCTTTTACATTTATTAATTTTCCTTCAAAATTGATGAGTTATTCGAAAGAGATGGCCTCATTAGGATCTAAAACCACAGAAACCAAGATCCATGCTTAAAACGATAATTGTTGAACGGGCATTATTTCTCATTATAATTATTGTTTCTACCTTTTCTTGGCAGCCATATAGCCCCCATATTTAAAGGTAAACTGTACTGGGAAGCTACAGAAACATAATATTCACAAGAAATAGTATGGAAGAGCTTTACCATATTGCTAGAAGCAAATACATGCCATTCTAGTGAAAAATTAGCCAAAATCTGTCGATACTGGCCGCCATCTTGGAATTTGGCCGCCATATTAAATTTTTGCGTGGCCAGCGCCCTTTTCTGATAGAGGAACTTTAAAGAGCACTTGTGCAAAATTTCATGCTTGTTTCACTATCTGAACGATTCTTATGAAATATGCAATTATCTGCTGCACTATAAGGCTGGCCCGAAGGATTAGACTTGTTTTACGTGGCTAAGAACCAATTGGTTACTTAGCAACGGGACCTGCAGCTTATTGTGGAATCGAACCACATTATAGCGAGAAATGAATTTCTATCACCAGAAATAAATTCCTCTAAC
Source organism: Macrobrachium rosenbergii (assembly GCF_040412425.1). NCBI lineage: Eukaryota > Metazoa > Arthropoda > Malacostraca > Decapoda > Palaemonidae > Macrobrachium > Macrobrachium rosenbergii. The sequence continues at coordinate 19,869,956 of NC_089799.1, forward strand.
TCTTCATCAGCCGGCCGGGGGAATTGAACTCCGGCCCATCGAGTGACAGTCTGAAGCTCAACCGACTCAGCCAACAAAGAGCTAGAGAGAGAGAGAGAGAGAGAGAGAGAGAGAATTACCTCGCTCACCCTCGAATATATTTTTATAGAAAATTCCTCTTGAAAACAAGTCCTTCCAAAATATGTTCGTAGAGGCTTTATTGAGAGAGAGAGAGAGAGAGAGAGAGAGAGAGAGAGAGAGAGAGAGAGAGAGAGAGAGAGAGAGAGAGAGAGAGAGGCTTAGATAATACACCAGACACGGTGAAAAATTAGAGAGAGAGAGAGAGAGAGAGAGAGAGAGAGAGAGAGAGAGAGAGAGAGAGAGAGAGAGAGAGGCTTAAGGTCACGTTTCAGACACGGCGATAACACGGTGATAAAGAGAGAGAGAGAGAGAGAGAGAGAGAGAGAGAGGCTCTCAAGCGACTGTCTGTAATTGAAGTGATTAGGCATTTTTTCACCCTTCTTTGGTGCTCTTGAGCGAAGGACGTTTAGAATGGATTAAAATTTTTATTCTAAATTCTTCTCGGAACCAAGTCCTTCCAAAATTATGTTTGTAGATGTTTTATTGAGAGAGAGAGAGAGAGAGAGAGAGAGAGAGAGAGAGAGAGAGAGAGAGAGAGAGAGAGAGAGAGAGAGAGAGAGAGTTACTTCGCGCACCCACTAAAACATTTTCATAGTCAATTCTTCTTGGAACCTCCTTCCAAAATAAGTTCGTACATACTTTATTGAGAGAGAGAGAGAGAGAGAGAGAGAGAGAGAGAGAGAGAGAATTGCTTCGCTCACCTACGAATATATTTTTATAGTAAATTCTTTTTGGTACATGTCCTCCCAAAATGTGTTTTACTGAGAGAGAGAGAGAGAGAGAGTGAGAGAGAGAGAGAGAGAGAGAGAGAGAGGGGGCGTTGCTTTGCCTCCAGGAATATATTTTCACAGTAAATTCATCTTGGAAACATGTCCTACAAACAATTTGTCTCGAGAAAGACTGATCCATTTCTTAAGGATCACGTCTGAATTTCCGCGCGTGCGTACTTGCTCATGGAGACCAGAAGACAATGTTATGTTATATCCCACCACATGAAAATAACTGTTCGCAGAACTGCACTGAGAGCGCCTAAAACAAAATGCTCTCACCGAGAGCGTCGAAATGAATCCCTCATTATAATAATCCTGAAAGGCGGATTTACCCGTGGGTATTTATCACCCGATAATCGGAAAAAATAAATGCCTCCACATTTTTGGTTGACAGCTCTTAAGTCCAAATGCCATGATTAATATTTGGGTTATTATTTTTTTCCGCTCTGGCATGAATTATGCATTTCACAATTACTGCCGCTCGCAGTAATCTCACTTCGAAAAAGAAATTGGTTATTCTACTTCGTTATGGAACAAAGAACAAATAAATATGTTACGAGAACGGAGGCATTTAAAAGCTTTTAAAAAAGAAGGTAAAACCGTGAAGTGAATCAGGGCGAATGGAGTTGCTTAAATAAACTAAAAAAGTCTATT
>NC_089799.1:19881499-19888999 GCF_040412425.1 Macrobrachium rosenbergii
GAGAGAGAGAGAGAGAGAGAGAGGAGAGAGAGAGAGGGGTTAATCTCACCATATCATTAATGCGCTCATCGATATCAATATAATGCGTTTTATTAGGCAGAAATTTAAAATAAATTCTTAGAGAACTTCTCCCACAGCAGAGAAAGAGAGAGAGAGAGAGAGAGAGAGAGAGAGAGAGAGAGAGAGAGAGAGAGAGAGAGAGAGAGAGAGAGAGAGAGGTTAATCTCACCCATATCATTAAATGCGCTCATCGATATCAAATATAACCTCATCTTCATCACAACACTATAACACAACAGATTCCTACAGAAAGGGGGACGAATTAAAGAGGGATATTTCAGCCTTGACGTATCTATAAAAAAATAAACATATTTTAATGATGATACACTGTGGAAGATATTGTGGTACCGTTTTCATGGATGCGTGGTCGCACACAGTTATTCTTGCATGGACTTTTGCATATTTTATTGAAGTCTGCACTGTATATATTGTATGTATAAGCACATGCAAGCATATAAAGAAACACAAGCATACAACACACACACACATATATAAATATATAGAGAGTATATATATATATATATATATATATATATACATAATATATATATTTTATATATATATTTATATATTATACAGTATATAATATACACAACATACACACATACACACCCACACACACATATATATGCTGCATACTATATATATAAAGCTCTTCTTTTAAGGGTGCTGGTTGCCTATGAGTCACTTCTAAAACCACTGGACTTAGCACAATTGTTTCAATAACATGTATCTCGCCTACAAAACAACACAGCGTACACAGATTAAAAAAAAATAGTTTCCATGAAACAAAGATTAACCCACGAAGCTGAAAAAACATTCAAAGCACTTTTACTTACTGGAGAGTACAGATAGCCTTCCAGTGACAATATCTACAGACTCCTAAAGTCTTAATGTAATTTGAGTATGTTACTGATGATGCAAAATATGTACATGAGAAGTGTAACATGGCCCTATCTTCTGGCGGTAACTTGATAGAGCACCATCATCCAACAAATGCACTTGTTCCAGATTTTCATAACTGCACATCTTATATTCTCCTTGGTTTGATTACACAATAACTCTTTCAAAATAAACAGAGGAATATGGTCTTATTTCACTTTGGCCATTTGATCGTCCCTTAACAAATGCCCCTCATACGAATTCAGTTATAGTGGTATGAGAGCCTCTTTGAAGCTAACATACATCTCTACTGTATATCCTTTAGTTTTCTTACAGTTTTATTTTATTTGTCTCCTGTAGCCCTCATCTCGTGTTACTATTCGTTGGCAAGATGTAGATTGGTTCCTGAAGTATGTAAATTTCTCTATTAAAAACTTTTGCCTTCTAACATTCAGTTTGACAGCTGTTCCCCTTATATAAGGGTCGATATCCGACCTCGTCGAATTATTTAAAAAAATCCGCTCTTCGTTAACAAACTTCTGGATAACTTTGTAAATAAGAACTTCTGACTTCCAAATGGAAACGATCCTCGTTCCTCGGCTTAATCTACTCCAGGAAATCAGCGAACATTGTGTTGTTCCATCTAATGGTTGTTCATTCCCCTCTCTTGTTAAATTCTGGGAATTTTCTTCCAGCTTCTGTTTAATGAATTTTCCTCGTGGCTAAAAGTTGATGCCATTGCTTCTTCTTTTCTCTTGTAGTCATCATCATGCTAATATTAGCCATTTAAGGCTCCTGATTACCCATTCAGTCGACCTCTTCATGAAAAAAAAAAAATTGTACGTAAAAACTAGTAAAAAAGCCAAAGTAATCGCAAATACAAAACATTGGTAACCTGTGATACCTAAATATGGAGTCTCTTTCTGTTCTGCTCCTGTCTTTGCAAGTTTCTTAAGACCATTATAAACAGCAAGTTTCTTTCAGAGACCATTACATAACATGCAAGTTTTTCTCAAGATCATTACAAACATGCAAGTTTCTTTTGAGATCATTACAAACATTCAAGTTTCTTTTCGAGACCATTACAAACATGCAAGTTTCTTTCAAATCCATTAGAGACAAGCAAGTTTTTTTTATACCATTACAAACATGAAAGTTCCTTTCAAAGTTATTGCAGACAAGCAAGTTTTAAAACATTACAAAACCATTAAAAAATGCAAGTTACTTTCAAAGCCATTACAAACATTCAGACTCTTTCAAAACCACTCATAAACGTACACGTTTCTTTCAAACCATTACAAACATGCAAGTTTCTTTCAAAACCATTAAAACCTGTAAAGTTCTTTCTAAAACTGTTACAAACACGCAATGTTGTTTTCAAAAACCATTGAAATATGTAAAGTTTGTTCCAGAACCACCACAGACATGCAAGCCTTTAAAACCATCACAAACATTTAGGCCTTTCAAACCTTCTAAACTTTAAGTTTATTTCAAAACCACTAAAAACATAAAGTTTCTTTCAAAACCATTATAAACATGCAAGTGCACCTTTCATAACAATCAATGCAGCTTTAACATACTCTGGCAATCTATGCAAAACCCAACACCTAAAAAAAAAAAAAAAAAGACATTCACTTCTTTTTATCTCCTTAAAACAATCTAAACGTTGGTAGAAAAAAAAAAAAACACAATACACACACAGGATGATAAGCAGAAAAAAAAAAGGTCCACAGCAGCCACTGACCTTTCTGTCTGTGTCGAAGTCAATCATGGTTCTGTTGGTACAAAAGACGTACTCTAGTGTTCATGTGCTGACGAAGGGAACAGGTCAGGATGACGGCTTCCTTCGTGCATCGCACTCTCTGGTCCTGCTATCACGGCCGAGGCCTTCTGCAAGATAGAATAAAAGAATCCTTTTCTATTTTCTTTATCTCGTAGCCAACAGCATAGGATGAAAATACAATGAAATGAAATGTAATGATGAGAGAGAGAGAGAGAGAGAGAGAGAGAGAGAGTGGAAATGGAGAGAGAGAGAGAGAGAGAGAGAGAGAGAGAGAGAAGAGGAGAGAGGAAGTATGAGTATGAAATGAAATGAGACAGAGAGAGAGAGAGAGAGAGAGAGAGAGAGAGAGAGAGAGAGAGAGAGAGAGAGAAGGGACAGAGGGATTGGTATGAAATGAAATGAGAGAGAGAGAGAGAGAGAGAGAGAGAGAGAGAGAGAGAGAGAGAGAGAGAGAGAGAGAGAGAGATTAAGACAGGGGAAGGGACAGAGGGATTGGTATGAAATGAAATGAGAGAGAGAGAGAGAGAGAGAGAGAGAGAGAGAGAGAGAGAGAGAGAGACAGAAGGGACAGAGGTAATGGTATGAAATGAAATGAGAGAGAGAGAGAGAGAGAGAGAGAGAGAGAGAGAGAGAGAGAGAGAGAGAGGAGAGGGCCAGGGAGCGAGAAATGGATTATATCAAATTCTGCCCTGCGGGAAAATGAATCTTCAGTAAGGTTTACCTCCCACAAAAAATGCTCATTATTACCAGCAAATATTACGGTATAATAAAAACAAAAACACGGTTTTAAGCTGCCTCATATTAAACCTACATGTTTATTTCCGTTTTAAGCATTCCAGTGCCTTTATCACTCCATGTCTCTCACGCAAAAACACGAACATTTTTAATTCGTTTAAGCAAAAAGAAAAAAAAAAGCATATGTATTTCCTACCAGGAAATTACCTATGTAATAGCACCATCAAAAAAATTTTTGTTTTTCTTTAATATTATGAGGCTTAGTTAGAACAATCTGAAAATCAATTAAGAAACAGGAATGATATAAAACAACCAATTAAGAAATAGGAATGTATAAAACAACCAATTAAGAAATAGGAATGGTATAAAACAACCAACTGAGAAATAGGAATGGTATAAAACAGAGATTAAAAATCACAGCGGTAAAAGGATAAATACATACATGGGTAAGAAATAATTAAGGATCACACAGTAAAAATCAGCAAGAAGAAACCAATAAAATGGATGAAGGACCACAAAGTAACAGCGATGAAATGACAGGAAATCAGTAAAATGATGAATAAGGAAGACAGAAAGATGAAAGGCAAACTCTTATCAAATGAACACAGTAAACAAATTTAGTATCTGTTTTTTCTGTGGCTGTTTTCTATTTACGGTAAAAGGAATAGATCTGATACGGGTGGAAAGAGAAAAATAAAATAAAAAGTTGAATTAGGACCACACATATCTGCTTTTCGCAATTTTCTGTTTATTTAACTAAGTTTAATGAATATCATATTTAGTAGCTGTTTCTGACCTTTTACGGGTAAAAGGCACAAGTCTTAAGGTGCCTATATTTTTGGGTAGCTATATTTACTTGAATATCTCTTTTATTTGTTTTTACAGTAGCTGTTTCTTCTTCCAATTACGGTAAAAGGCAAAGACTCATAAAGAGGAAACAGAAAAATTCAAATGATGAAAGCTAAATTAGAACCGTACATCTGTTAACCTGACATCTATATTATTTAACAAATTCGGCGAACTGTTTCTCTTCTGCTATTGGCAACAGACAAGAATCTTATAAAATTAAATAAGGAAAATCAAAAATGGTAAAGATTAAATCAGAATCCACAAACATCTGCTTATCAAGTGACTTGTTTATTTAACAAATTGCGGATATCTTTTTGGTACGTTGTTGCTTCCAATTACATTGAAAAGCATAATCTTATATTTCATATTTTTTGTGTCTGCTTTCTTCTTCTGGTGCAGTAAGGCCCAAATCTTACAGTGAATATCTTATATTGGTGTGGTCAGTTTTCATCTTCTACTTACCAAAAGGCGAATCTTATCAATAAAAATAAGGAAAATGAAAAATGGTAAAAGTTAAATTAGGATCAGATTCATCTGCTATGCATCCTCTATTTATTAGTTTGGTGAAAGCCCAGAGCTTTCAGGCTCCCGTTTCTCCATCTTGTCTATCACAAATAAATCGGCTTCCAGCATTTAGTGGCGCCGACAAATCTGTTAGGTTCGGTTACAATCTTCCTCGCCGCAGGATTTCATAATGGAAGTTTCCTTTCTAGTTGTCATTAATGTGTTTTGCTGAAGTATTGAAAAATTCCCACATGATTTTCTTAAGTAGTGAAAATTCAGTATATGTTTTCTGAAGTAGTAAAATAAGTATATGTTTCTGAAGTAGTGAAAATTCAGTATTTGTTTTTCTGAGTAGTGAAATTCAGTATTTGTTTTCTGAAGTAGGTGAAAATGCAGTATATGTTTTTCTGGAGTAGAAAATTCAGTATAGGTTTTTCTGAAGTAGTGAAAATTCAGCATATGTTTTCTGAAGTAGTAAAATTCAGCACATGTATTTCTGAAGCAGTGAAATTCAGTATTTTTTCTGGAGTACTGAAAATTCAGTATATTTTTCCTGAAGTAGTGAAAATTCAGTATATGTTTTTCTGGAGTAGTGAAAATCAAGTATATGTTTTTGAAGTAGTGAAAATTCAGTATATGTTTTAAAAAAGTAGGAAAGTTCAGTATATGTATTTTTGAAGCAGTGAAAATTCAGTATGCTTTCTGGAGTAGTGAAAAATTCAGTATATGTTTTTCTGAGTAGTAAAATTCAGTATATATTTTTTCCCAAATGGTGAAAAATTCAGTATGTTCTCCTGAAGTCGTGAAAATTCAGTATATGTTTTCCGGAGTAAAGGAAAATTTAGTAGATGTTTTTCTGAAGTAGTGAAAATTGATACGTTTATCTGAAGTAGTGAAAATTCGTATGTTTTTCTGAAGTAGCGAAAATTTAATATATGATTTTCTCAAGAGTGAAAATTCAGTATATGTTTTTCTGAAGTACTGGAAGTTCAGTATGTTTTTCTGGGAGTAGGAAAATTCAGTATACAGTATGCTTTTCTGGAAGTAGTGAAAACTCAGTATATGTGTTTTCTAGTAAGGAAACAGTATGTTTTTCTGAAGTAGTGAAAATTCAGTATATGTTTTTGAGTAGTGAAAATTCAGTATATGTTTTCTGAAGTAGTGAAAATTCAGTACATATCAATACAAAAATTCAAGTGACATTAGAATTGCTAATTTTTTTAACGTAAAAAGAAAATATTTTTATATTCTTTATTAGGACACTTTTTTTTCTATTAGCTTCTGTTTGAATTTAACTCATTTTGCCTTTTGTAGTTCATTAGGATTCATGTATAATAATCAGTAAACAGAGCTCAGCTGTATAATTATCTAATACACATACAACTATTTCATATACTATATTATCTGTAATGATACATTAATTATTCAGCAATATACTATATTATTCGCAATAATATTCTTAATCATTTGTATATATGAAAATCGAAAGTGAAAGTGAACAACATAAAAATCTTTCATTAATATCTCAACACGGAGAGTCTTGTGTGTGTGTGTGTTTCCCTCTTTGTCTCCTCTCTCTCTCTCTCTCTCTCTCTTCTCTCCCTCTGTTTGTCCCTGTCACTTTCTCCCTGCGTTATCACGGACGTCTCTTCTCTCACTTTCTCCGTGCTCACAGCGCCCTTTTGTCCATCTGAAAGCAATGCATTATCTTCTTTTTTCTTAGTGCCCTCTAATCTGCCAACATGGCTGGCTGCACTGGAATAGGGCTTCTTTCTTCACAATGCTTGTACGTCTTCTTGTCCCATTTCACGGTAGTTTCATTTAGTGACCTGTGTGGCTCCTGTAGTGCCAGAAACAGCCTATTATCCTAAGGCCTTTATTTCTGTCACCAAGTGACTTGGGAGTCTGGTGGGCGGGGTGTGGAGGTGTACGTGTCTGCTTGTGAGTCTCTAAAAGTTTTTCCTTTTTTCGCCTTCGAAAATGCACTTTATTTAGTCTATTTGCGAGACTGCTTGGCGTTTGCACGCGCGTGTGCATGCTATTGTTTGCGGTGCGTGCGTGTAAAGCAATGTTCCACCTTCGCCGATGTCGTTCCATCGCGTCCAGATGACTTCCATCCTCCCTAGGAAATGTTTATTGCAAATTCCAGCAGGAATTTTCCCCAAAATTAAGAACCTCTCCGTTGGGCGCCTAATTCGTTTCACAGTTTCGTGCAGACGAATTCATGGTAGGCGTATAAACGCACAAACACTCTGGCGCACAGGTGCACGCAAACACCAACCCCCCCTCTCAATCTCTCTCTCTCTCTCTCTCTCTCAGTCGAAAATCCCTTTTCTAGCCAATTCCGCTGGGCGAATGGCGAGGAGGACGGCGAAATCCTCCTTCCTCGTGTCCCGGGAATATGTTCAAAGCTTTCGAATTCGCCGCCAGATTCTTTGATCGTTTCCGACAGCATTTTCATCAGCGCGTCGCGTCATATTCATCAAATGTCTCAAGGAGATGGTTAGCCAATTCCATTACGCGAGCTCACCGCTCGCTCCCGCATCGTTAATCAATTCTTGATGGCTCCTTCCATGTTCCCAGATTGATCTGAATGCGAGGATAAAATGGATTCCTCCCTCTATCTTTTTTTTTTTTTTTCAAGAAGCAGATTCGTCTACTTCGATCGATTGGGACCTGTGCAGTTT
>NC_089799.1:19893999-19897905 GCF_040412425.1 Macrobrachium rosenbergii
TTATTATTATTATTATTATTATTATTATTATTATTATTATTATTCAGAGAATGAACCCTACTCATATGGAACAAGCCCACAGGGGCCACTGACTTGAAATTCAAGCTGCCAAAGAATATGGTGTTCATTAGAAAGATGTAAGAGAAGGTAACGGGAAATACAGAAAGAAATCACTAAAACAGAAAGAATAAATCAACATTAATAAATACAGAAAGAAAATGTAGGTAAAATATTAATGTGAGTCGAGAACTCACATATTGTACGACTTGGGTTACAGTCACTGTACAATTAGACCCTAACCTTTTACTTCTAGCTTACAAGAAGAGGAAAAAAATCAGAAACACAAACAGAATGCAAGATGAATGCAACAATTCCACGGTTTGTGGCTACAAAGAAAAGGCTTTTGAAAACAAGCTGCAGGTAGGAGTTCAGCCTAGTGACACCTGCAAGGGGGTGAATTGAATAGTCTAATATGAATTAAACCCAACTCCTTTCCTGTTCAGGAAAAGCAGTAGAGCTCAGCAGAAGAATAAGGGAGAATTAATCAGTATTTGATACATCTACGCTTATTGGGAAGGAAACTGCAACTCCACCAGTAACAATTACATTGGTCATACGACAACTATTGGTAGACGTCGATTACGTTATCATAATTTGTCAGTGTAATAAAAACATGATGACCCCGTATAGAAACGGGACACAGCTGAAAAGAAATCAGTACAATAAAACACTGCAGTAGAAGTTCAGAGTTGGATATCTTGCCCGATCAACTAGAATCTCTTTCTTATGAGAGCAGAAACAATGGTAACGGCAATGTACAAGCCAACCCTCCATTGTCAGGAATCACTAGATTATTCTTTATGAGGGCAGAAGCAGCGATAATCCCAAAATTCCAGCTAACTTTCCATTCTCAGGAATCACAAAATTATTCTTTATGAGGGCAGAGAGTGTGATAATCCCAGTACACAAGCTAACTTTTCACTGTCAGGAATCACTATATTATTCCTTATGAGAGCAGAAGCAGTGATAATCAAAATACACAAACAAACTTCCCATTGTCAGGAATCACTAGAATATTCCTTACGAGAGCAGAAGCAGTAATAATCCCAATACACAAGCCAACGTATACCATTTTCAGGAATCACTAGATTATTCCTTATGAGAGCAAAAGCAGCGATAATCCCAATTCACAAGCTAACTTTCCATTGCCAGGAGTCACTAGAATATTCCTTACGAGAGCAGAAGCAGTAATAATTCCAATACACAAGACAACATTCCATTTTCAGGAATCACTAGATTACAGTTCAACATCTTACACTTTCTGACTAAACGAAAATAACCGCAGAACTAAGGGAGGCGAAGACTGGAGATTTCTGTTTTATAAATGTGTGATGTGGATTCCTATAAGGCGTTACTAACCCACCAGGTGCATAGAACGGCATTGAAAGAATACAGTTTCGTTCACACATCAAAAATAGTATACAAAGTTATGAAGAACAGAACGGTGTTCGAAACAGTACGATTTCATTCACACATCAAAGATATTATCCATATTTGTTAAGAACACGCCGAAAAGTTGAGTGTTTTAGGAAAAGCGAAGGATAAAAGCAGAGTGACGAAGGGACACAGCCCTTGATTTTCCCTTGCTTTCATTAAAAGCACAAGGAGAAGACGAGACCCGATTTCTGCTGAGCGCCTAGGTATGGATTAGCTGCACGCTTTCAAGTGCTTTCTGCAGGCGACGTGGCAAGTGACACTTGGAGAAAAGGGGCCGACGAAGTTTCCCCCCGAATTTGTAAATCTGACAATAACTGTCAGATTTGAAACGCACTGTAACATTATAATCAATTTCCACCAATGTTATTATTAACACTATTTGTACATAATCACACACCCAGGCGAACACACACATACACATTTACAGACATATATGTTAGTTTAAACATAAATTTTCTTCTCTCTCTCTCTCTCTCTCTCTTCTCTCTCTCTCTTCTTTATATATATATATATATATATATATATATATATATATATATATATATATATATATATATATATAAACTACTTAAACCTACCACTACGAGAGAGAGAGAGAGAGAGAGAGAGAGAGAGAGAGAGAGAGAGAGAGAGAGAGAGAGAGAGAGAGAGGAGAGAGAGAGAAGGACGCACGCACAGCCTTTCGACAAATCCAAAGATCCGGAGCTGATGTGAGATTAGAATTGTTATTTCGGGCGAAGCCTTAGTTTCGTCGCTGTCGGGAAGAAGAAGTGCTGGAGGAAAGTGTCGCTAAATTTGGGGCGCAATTCTCTGGGCCAGATAGGATGAGCCCACCTAAATCTAAATGATTTCGCCGCCGAGGGATGTGCTTGTCGCATCTGAATTGCATTCTCAGAATCCGGAAAGCAGATATGGAAGAATCCGGAAAAAAAATTTTTCCCCTAAGATGAATTTGTTGTTCTTTTGGGAATAATAACAGGCTTGAGAGATTGAGTTCTTGTTTAATATATGTTGTACTGCGATTTCAGTGACTACTGAAGACCAATACAGTTATGAAAAATATTCATTTTCTTGCTTAGTCAGAACATAAAAATTCGGTTTAAATAATCTGTTAAGGAGGGTCATACTGCTTGTTACACTGGGCAGTGGAGTATGGAAATATATAGAAATAATGGTAAAGCGGGGAAGCTTAACATTATACCAGCAAATGATTTAGCAAATTCAATCTTTTTAAATACATTCTTAAGCAGACCGAAAAAAAAAGGGTTGTAAGTCTACCACTATCTAACTGAAACATCGCTAAAAGTGAATTCATGGATAAAATTTTAAAGTTATACATTTTTAGTATCCTGCACATTTTCCCAAATTTAACTTTTTGAAAAACGGGAGGACAGACATATTTCAAAGCCACTTATTGGCAAGACTGAAACAAAACAGCTACGGGAAAATAATACACAGGTATTTCCCTAAAAATGAAGCTCATTCGACAGATCAGAAAAACAGGAAAATGGACTTTTCATCTCCCAATCTGTTCAGTCAATCTATTCCGAAATGAAGTGATTTTATTTTATTCTTTTCTCATTCATCAGCAATCCGTTTGAAATGCTTCATCCCAGCGGGAAAATGTTAGTAAATTTTATGATGTCGTTATTATGAAAAAGTGAAGAAGGAAATGAAATAAGGGAGAAGGAAAATGGATATAGTAATTGCATTTATCTCCGTATCAGGTATAGCTAGGATAAGAAAGAGGGGAGTGGCGCAACAGGGGGAAGATTTTCGTTCGCGAGAGCCAGGCATTAATGTATTAGAGAATTCTGACCATAGCGCTCCCTAAGAGTACTGAGCAGATTCTGAGGACGGTCTTTAACAGGATCCAGAGACAGAGCAGACAGAAAAATTAACCGTTCAAGCAAGTAATGATGGAAGGAATATCACAGCCACCCATTACATTTTAACCCCGAAGCGTTTTTCATTTTTCAGTTATGGATAAACCTCGAGAATTTACTGGATTGTCCCCAATCATACGAAAAAGACCAGAAAAGAATGAGTACCGTGATACAGTCAGGCTAAGAGACTGCAGATCGAGAAAAAAAAAATTTAGAACAACTTGTTCATCTGTTTCTAAAAGTAATAAAAATATTCAAGAAATAGGCACATTCTACAAAAATCATGCAGCACTTTGTGAGCTACAGAGCCCTGAAACAAACAGTTCCACCTTTTGTGAAGCGTGTTAGCTACCTAAGATTCCTTAAATCAGTTTTTCAAAGCTATCATTGTTGCTGTTGTTTTTTGATTAAGCTGGGGTTATATCAGCACGGGCTCTTGCTCACAGAGCAGCTCGGAAGTCATTTAATAATACGAAAATGATGTCAAATCTGTTGGATGGATAATGCAAAAAATCGACAGCCC
>NC_089799.1:19898405-19900905 GCF_040412425.1 Macrobrachium rosenbergii
TGCAATCAGATTATCTCTGACAGGGTTTTCTCTCTCTCTCTCTCTCTCTCTCTCTCTCTCTCTCTCTCTCTCTCTCTCTCATCTCTCTCTCATGCAATCAGATTAATTATCTCTGACAGGGTTTCTCTCTCTCTCTTCTCTCTCTTCTCTCTCTCTCTCTCTCTCTCTCTCTCTCTCATGCAATCAGATTATTTCTGACGGGGTTTCTCTCTCTCTGTCTCTCTGTGTGTTATTATATTCACACAGAGAATGCGCGTGTGTGTGTGTGTGTGCGTGTGTGTAACACATCTACTGGAACAAACTTATATACGCAAACTCTTCCCTTTGATTTTACTTTTTCATCTCACGTTTTCGGGTTTCCTACGAGAACCATCCGCACCTACCACATGAATATGAATCAATAGTTAATATAAAAGATAATGAAATGCTGCTTGTTCAGGAAAATCATATAAATATATTTGGACATCGTTTTGTATAATTTGAAAGTGAGTCTTTAACAAGTACCATATGAATACTAATCGACAGCTGATATCCAATGTATTTAGATGTTATTCGTGTAGAAAACAATATATACACCCTGGACATCGCTTTATCAAATTTAGAAGTGAATCTTTTCTTATCAACTGGAATGCCACTCCCTTCCACAAAATTGATTTCCTGCGTTTGATCAAATAAGCACACGTGCTATTGAACCTGACTTTAGTAAATTTCACAAACAATCAGATTATCTCGAATAGGATGATTTTCCCAGAATAACGCAAGGTAAAAGAAGAGCAAAAATGCATACCATTTAATACGTAAGTTGCAATGAATAAATTCACAGTAGCAAGATATAGAGAGTTTTAAACTGAGTCATGAACACCACAGGGAAACTAGATACAGTTGAGTAAAATGGAAAACAATTAAAGAAAATACTATCTGCCAGAATAAGAATATGCTAGATCACAATGCACTGGCAGACACTAAAATGTGCCAAACGGGAATCTTGTTGATTCATAATTGTCTCAGAAAACATTAAGCACTACCAAATAGTAAATACTGAATTAGGCATTTTCCTAAAACGAAGTCTGAGGAAGGTGTAATAAGAAAGGACTTGATGCATATCATATTAATAAGTCATATTCTTATGGAAATAAAGACAAAACTTCACCAGAATCTTGTATTTAAAAGAACTGAGAAAGGAGTCAACATGACCATATATGTTTTTTTTTTGTTACTGAGAGAGAGAGAGAGAGAGAGAGAGAGAGAGAGAGAGAGAGAGAGAGAGAGAGAGAGAGAGAGAGAGAGAGAGAGAATCTTTTGTCAAAAGTAGTTAAACTGAGAATCTTTGACAGAAATAGTTAACCTGATTGCATAGAGAGAGAGAGAGAGAGAGAGAGAGAGAGAGAGAGAGAGAGAGAGAGAGAGAGAGAGAGAATCTTTGTCAGTAGTAGTTAAACTGAGAATCTTGGTCAGATATAGTCAACCTGACGGCATGTGTGTGTGTGTGTGTGTGTGTGTGTGTGTGTGTGTGTGTGTGTGTGTGTGAGAGAGAGAGAGAGAGAGAGAGAGAGAGAGAGAGAGAGAGAGAGTCTTTGTCAGAAGTAGTTAAACTGAGAATTCTTGTCTGACATAGTTATCCTAATAATGATTTCATGAGAGAGAGAGAGAGAGAGAGAGAGAGAGAGAGAGAGAGAGAGAGAGAGAGAGAGAGAGAGAGAGAATCTTTGTCTGTAGTTAAACTGAGAATTTTTGTCTGAAATAGTTATCCTAATACTGATTTAATGAGAGAGAGAGAGAGAGAGAGAGAGAGAGAGAGAGAGAGAGAGAGAGAGAGAGAGAGAGAGAGAGAGCAAATCTACGTCAGAGAAAGTTAACCTGACTGCAAGCTGTTAACTACCAAAGGTCATTATGCAATATTGATACTCCCCAAATACCTTTTGCCGTCTGCCACAGCTCATTAGACAGATTTAAATCTATGAAAAGAGAACAGACAGAAGTCATCATATGCTGGAGAACGACGCATATGGGCTGTCAGCCATCAATAAACGGCAAACCCGGATTTCAATATCACTCCCTAAGTTTTATTAAGAAATGCTTTACATTCTTGGCTAAAAGGGGAGCGAGAGAATATTCGTCTGACTTCAAGAATTTCATATTATATGATTTTTTAGAATAGGATTTTTTTTTTTTTTTAGAAAATATCATCTCATATACATACATACAGATACACATACAGGAAGAAGAGAGAGAGAGAGAGAGAGAGAGAGAGAGAGAGAGAGAGAGAGAGAGAGAGAGAGAGAGAGAGAGAGAGAGAGAGAGAGTCCTGAACCCAGGATCATTTCTCTTCGAATGTAATATTAGTTTCTTCTCATGAAAATAAAGAGGCTTAAAACATGGTAACCGAAGAAAAAATTAAGTTATATTAATTAAAAAAAATTTTTTCCCATGTCGATAATTATCTTTTTATGATTACATTGCAGAGCACATTAACCATATCAACGATGACGTTAGCAGAGTA
>NC_089799.1:19905905-19913405 GCF_040412425.1 Macrobrachium rosenbergii
CGACTCTCATAAATTACAAATAAAACGGATTCCCTTTACGGCACCCAACGATCTCGCATTGTAGACATCAACGAAGCTGAAAACACTAAAACTGGCTGCGTTCACATAATCTTGTTGTTGTGTTCCTGCAACGTCCTGCTTCTCTTTGGTAAGCAAAAACACAAACAAGTAAAAAATGCGTCGAAGTTTCTTCGGCGCAATTACCTTTTCTGTACAGCCGCTACAGCGAATAATCAAGGCCACCGAAAATAGATCTATCTTTCGGTGGTCTCAGTATGCCCTATGAGCCGCGCCCCATGAAAACTTAACCAAGACCCGGTGGTGACCTATCCTATATCGTTGCCAGAAGCACGATTATGGCTAACTTTAACCTTAAATAAAATAAAAACTACTCAGGCTAGAGGGCTGAAGTTTGGTATGTTTGGTGATTGGAGGGTGGATGATCAACATACCAATTTGCTGCCCTCTAGCCTCAGTAGTTTTTAAGATCTGACGGCGGGCAGAAAAAGTGCGGACAATGTAAAGTGCGGACGGACAGACAAACCCGGCACAATAGTTTTCTGTAAGGGAAAGAAAATAACAGAGGGTAGGAAGGGAAGATATCCTAATCTTTCGTCAGCCAACAGTCCTCACTTTTCCCTCCTTTTGGATGGTTATCGGCAAAGCTATAAGGAGAGAAGGCGCTCATTGCCTTGTACCTCTCGTTTTTACGACCCGTTTATGTACGCCGTTAGCATTCTACCCCGCAGAGTACGGTCTTGATTTGCGTCCAGATCCGGTGGTGCTTCTCACGTGTAATGTATCTCACTTCATAGTTTATTCATCATTCCTACCCATAAAGCAAAGGCTTCCGCGAAGATTTATTGCTCGTAACTTTAATAATTAGCATTCTAGGCAACGCTAAAGGCACTTACTTTTCTCTGCAATCTTTTATTCTCATTTTTCCCCTTTCTTTTCAGTACTCTAGACGACGGGAGGAATAGCAGAGTCCCGATACCATATGATTTTTCCTTCGGGAGACGAAAGCCAGAACGGTATCGTCCCAATAAATCATACGAACCAGATGGCTCGTATCTTGAACTTTTGTTGATAACCTTTTCCATTACCATGGCAAGTTTAGCACAGATATTAGCTGAAGAATTCTAGCCTCTGTCCATTTGATTATTTTAAATACGTTGATCAGAACGCTGTAATAGGTTTATGATGCGTAAATACTGAGAGGAGAGCACTTCGGATTAGTAAACCAGTATTATATCTTAATAAGCGTTTGCTGATTAGTCAAATATATACTGAGTTACAGAGGGACTTTATACAGTTCATGCACAGGAAAATACCATCCAACAGCGGAGATGAATTCGCAACAGCATTCTGCAAAACAAATTAGGTAAATAATTCACTGTAAACCCTCATGATTCGTTTTATAGAAAAACATTAGAATTTTCGTGATAAAAAGGCCTGTACCATTAGAAAATGAATATATATATATATATATATATATATATATATATATATATATATATATATATATATATATATATATATATATATATATATATATATATATATATATATATATATATATATATATATATATATATATATATATATATATATATATATATATATATATATATATATTATATATATATATATATATATATATATATATATATATATATATATATATATATATATATATATATATATATATATATATATATATATATATATATATATATATAATATATACATACATATACATGTGAATAATTCGTAACCAGGAAAGACTACTGGGAACTCAAATTTCTGGTAAGAAAATCGAATCCACCTTAAACATAAATCACTGCTATGCTTATTATATAAACATAACTTTAAAGTTATCATTAAAGAAAAATACTTTAGACTCTCTCTGTTCCAATATCTTTAATCAGCCTCAGTGTAATACCAATCAATGATCATTACGTAATCAAAGAAAACTAATATTCCCTTTTAATCAAAGGTTCCCTTTGTTTTACAAATATGGAACATATTTCAGCTCTCCGGATTCATTAAACAGCGAATGGCTCGGAGGTTATGGATGATTCTCTCGGGAATATAAAGAACACTAATAATTTTCAGTCGACGATGTTTATGTAACCTATACTATCATAGCTAACATATTATTAGTATTATGTTAATTTTAATGTAGGGCTTTCATTATTATTATTATTATTATTATTATTATTATTATTATTATTATTATTATTATTATTATTATTATTATTATTATTCGTAGATCTGGATACAATTTATTTCTGATGCATATAAGGTTCTTCTGCCATACAGACCTGGGAAAACTCTACGGACCATGATACCCATATTTCGATTACCAGACGAACCTATTATTATTATTATTATTATTATTATTATTATTATTATTATTATTATTATTATTATTATTATTTGCACAGCTGGATACAATTTATTTCTGATGCATACAAGATTCGTCTGGTATAACGACCTGACAAAACTCTACGAACCATGATACCCAGATTTCAGTTACCAGACGAACCTTGTATTATTATTATTATTATTATTATTATTATTATTATTATTATTATTATTATTATATATATAAATATACACACTTATATATACACATTCAAATAGTAAGGAGAAAATTAAGTTATTTAACTCTTCATATATACAGTATATATATATATATATATATATATATATATATATATATATATATATATATATATATATATATATATATATATATATATATATATATATATATATATATATATATATATATATATATATATATATATATATATATATATATATATATATATATATATATATATATATATATATATATGTGTGTGTGTGTGTGTGTGTGTGTGTGTGTGTGTGTGTGTGTGTGTGTTCGTACATGGAAAGAGAGAGAGATAGAGAGATAGAGAGATAGAGAGAGATTTCCAAAATTAAATAACTTCACTTTTTCCTTACTATCCGAATACATTACTTAATCCTGACTTTCATCCGAATATGGCCACGCTACCCTGCTCTCTCTCTCTCTCTCTCTCTCTCTCTCTCTCTCTCTCTCTCTCTCTCTCTCAGAGTACATTCTTAAGAGCTGAGAGAATCTTTATGTTCTCTAATTACTGCAGAATATTAACTCCAAAATCCTCCCTCACTCCTCCAAGATAGAGCATGAAGTACTGTAATATCCTTCCTTGGCACTGAGCTAATGAATTACTCTCTTTAATGTGTATTTTATGATTGCGAAGGCTGCGTGGGGTAGACTGTTCGAGTGAATGAACATTTTTTCCTTGGTCTTAAAGGGAAGAACATTACACTTTTTCTTTTTTTCTATTTCTCCCCCTTTCAGAAGGTAATGAAGTGCTTTGCAAAGGTGCACCATTTATCAAAGGTGTGTCATGAATGGTTGCCAATTTTCGGAGGTCAACAGTAAATTGATACATGATTATGTAGCAATATATCTAGGCTGCTTCTACTGTGATATATTGCGTTTGTCCTTTGACATCTTGAAGTCCGGGGCAGATATCAGGGAAACTATCATTATAAGTAAATACTGTTTCGTTACTTGTGTGTAAATAAGGACCCAGTCTAATACTATTGATACATTCAACGCCAGTTTTCATATAGGCTTCCATAGCACGCTTATTATTTAGTAGACCGTATTAATTAGTGCAAAGATATCAATCGTGCGTAACAGGAATGTATAGTATATCAAATTGCTATACTTCATATATGATTCAGTTATATAGCTTTTAAAATAAATTCTACGGTAGAAAAAAATAAACATATAACAGTTTATTGCATTCTAATACTGTAATAATGTTGACTTTACTAAACCCTCTGTAATGTTCAAGACAACTATGAAATACAAACAGGTGGTTTTGTTTCCAAAATAATTCTCTTTTCTTTATCTAATGTGGTCTCGAATGCCTCTTTTATAATCATGGTCTTTTGAATTATTCTTATGGCAAATAATAAATGTTCTTAAACAAGTGTCACTGGAAAATAACTATTCGGCAGACGAAGTTTAATGTCTTCTCAATACGTCCCTTGAAAATCCTTAATGGTCTATGATTGTTAACTCATAATTTTGTATGTATGTTATATGGATTCTAATAATACAGATACAAATGTAAATGAATAAAGTATTTAAAAGTGTTCTACAAATTAAAATTAAAAACAAATAATCAAAAGAAGATACAATTATTAATCCTATATATATCCATTATGAAAACTGCTCTTGACTGATTGACTGATTGACTGATTGATTGAATGTAGAATTTAGGCCAAAGGCCAAGCTCTGGGACCAATGAGGTCATTCAGCGCTGAAACGGAAATTGACCGTAAAATTTTGAAGGTGCAACAGGAGGAAAACCTCGCAG
The DNA here is from genome assembly GCF_040412425.1 of Macrobrachium rosenbergii. Classification (NCBI taxonomy): domain Eukaryota; kingdom Metazoa; phylum Arthropoda; class Malacostraca; order Decapoda; family Palaemonidae; genus Macrobrachium; species Macrobrachium rosenbergii. The sequence continues at coordinate 19,910,318 of NC_089799.1, forward strand.
CTGCACTATGAATTAATTGTTGGGAGAGGGTGGAAAGCAAGATGGGAAAGGGGAATACGAAAGAAGGTACCGTAAAAGGAACAAAAGGGGCTGCAGAATGGGGCCGAAATCACGCTGCAAAGAACTTTAAGTAATGCTACAGTGCACCTCACGAGGTGCAATGACGACACTACCACCCTACGGGGAAATTTTTTTTTTAATCCAATCTTTCATCAGTATGCTGTCATGAGAGAGAAAAAAGCTATATCATAGTTTAACCAGACCACTGAGCTGATTAACAGTTCTCCTAGGGCTGGCCTGAAGGATTAGATTTATTTTACGTGGCTAAGAACCAACTGGTTTCCCAGCAACGGAACCTGCAGATTATTGTGGGATCCGAACCACATTATGACGAGGAATTAATTTCTATCACCAGAAATAAATTCCTCTAATTCTTCATTAGCCGGTAGGAGAGTCGAACGCTGGGCCAACAGCGTGCTAGGCAACAGCTCTACCCACATCCCAACGAAGAACTAGTGTGAATAGTATACATTTAATAGTATACATTTATGTTATATGTTCGATCCTTTACCAGTTCACAAGACAGTCATCATTTCCTATCAAGATGAAGAAGACGAAGTAACAAACACAAATGTCTGAAACTGTACCCTATAATAATACTAGCTATTGTAGGAGACAGGAAATGACAGGCAGTGACAAACAAGAAGGAAAAGAAAGTTCCATTAGTTTAACCCTCCGTCACTTGTTTCGATAACAATATCCTCCTCCATTACAGAGACTAAGGTTTCTGAAGCAATCGTTATATGCAAAAGTGTACAATATTTTTCGTGGAATGGTTTACTACGTTCTTCTTCAGTTTTGATATATATATATATATATATATATATATATATATATATATATATATATATATAAATATATATATATATATATATATATATATATATATATATATATATATATATATATATATATATATATATATATATATATATATATATATATATATATATATCAAGTCCCAAATATTTTTGATATCCGTTTCACTATTCCTCAGTAATAACTTAGCACTTATTGATTATAATTCCCCTTAGGTGTAAGTTATTCGCAATATATAATGAACGGGATATTTGAAGATATTTGTGGATTAATATTTGAAAATATAAAAAAAATCATGCGTTTCTAAGTGAGACACACACATGCACACACACACATATATTTATATATATATACATATATATATGTATATATATATAATATATACACATGTATATATGCGTGTTTATTTGTTTTCTTCCATATTTGTATTTAAATATCAACATATCTTCTTAAGGTCACGGGAGGTTAAGGAGCTTACTTAGAATATGAACGCATCACGTATTCCGTCTAACTGTAGTCGTTAGTTTCATAACTAATAACCGTGGATATAAATACATTTCAATTGATTATCGAGCACCTTCCATGAAGCTACATCACAGTGTCATTGATTAATTAGTGAATTCGAACTTGAAACTCGATATGACTACCAGGTTATCTGGAGCAGATACACGCAACCTGCCTGACGACAGGATGATTTTATACATACATACATTATATATATACATATATATATATACATACACACACACACACACACACACACACATATATATATATATATATATATATATATATATATATATATATATATATATATATATATATATATATATATATATATATATATATATATATATATATAATTACGGGGAGAGAGAGGGAAACTTTCCTCAATATAAGCGATTATATTTGCATGCACGCACCCATCCGTACGCCTACAAGCATGAAATGTATATAACTCCCCACACAAGAACATGAAGACACCGGTGGCCACTTTCCCAGTCATCCAAAACAAAGACACAAAATAAACCTCCCTTGTTTTTCAGTGAACACATAATCCGTTTTCCACATTTTTCAGGCGACATTAATGTTGTTATCATAACGACCTAATTTTTTAAAAATTAAGGTTCATTATATTTTTTTCTCATTTTCGATAATTTGATTTATTTCGTTGTTAATGGTGGACGGGATTGGAAGAAGGGAAGTTACTCTACAGGAACCTAATCTTTACCCTCCGCTTTTAATTCTGAAAGATTTCGTAACGACCATTTTCTGTGTCCAGTAAGTGAATTTTGGTTGTTTGTGTGAGTTTCCTATAATAACTTACTCTTTCTTTTTAAAATATAATAAGTGAATAATTTAATATTTACTTCAGTTTTAAACAGTTCCAAGCTTTCATATTTTCAGCTCTTGTGGTACCTTATTGAAGAATCAGGATATCACGTCGTTTGAAGTCATTGTTAGCTTCGCTTTATCCTCATGAATCAGTAGTCATCCATGCACAAATGGTAGTCGTACTTAATGTGTTTTTTACCATGAAGGATTTCTGGTTTCCTATAACTCAGTATTTCTGGTTGAAAAATATAAATGAATAGTTAAATATAATACTTCAGCGCGAAATACTTCCAATCTTTCATATTGTCAGCTCTCGTGGTAACTTCTTGAATCATCTGGATATCACGTTTTTAAAAGTCATCCTATTTGCTTCGCTTTGTCTTCATGAGTCAATACTGCCCTAAAATGGAAGACAGCAGCATCTGCAAAAATACAAAACTGAGAAAAATGGTAGGTAATACAGTTTTCCCTTGCCTTCCTACTGATTTTGCAGATACTGCAAATGGGACACCCTAAATACTCCCGGAAAGTACTGAATAATCAATCTGAAACTGCAGGAACTTGTGTATTAGTGTTTCACGAGCCAAACAGGTGGCATACCTCAATTTCGAAAGTTTTGCAGAGAGAATAGTCACCTATGCGCAAAAGAGTGGCAGTACTTCAGAAGTTTTAGAACAGGAAGAATTCTTAAGTATTCCATCCTTTTCCTGTTTATCGAATGATGTAACCAACAGGTCTATTTCTTATTCCATTTTTGCTTCTATATGCGACCAGTAAGTGCTTTCAAAATTGGTGAAACTACGCTTCTTGGTTTTATTTTTGATTAATTTAGTCATTTATCAAGCAGACCATATAAATACAAGTATTTTTACCT
>NC_089799.1:19920905-19926408 GCF_040412425.1 Macrobrachium rosenbergii
AGTTATATCTTCATAGACGGTCTGTTTACATAGTAAATGTGGCATAAGGAACATTGAAAAGGTGAAAAAAGTGAGATGCGCAGGAATGCTAAAAATGTTAACGTGGGTGAAAGAATGGGACAATGTTTCGAGATGGTTTGGCTATATGAAAAGAATGGAGGATTTTACGTTGCCAAACAGCACATAATTAGAGACAGATAGATGGCTAGGAAAGAGTAGTGAAACAGAGAGGTCTTAAAATCCTGGAAGTGACAGAGCACATGCAAAATAGAGGATTTGCACGAGGGTACAACGTCGTGCTGTTGGACCTTCTGTGAAGGTGTATGAATGGACTAAGACTGTGGAAATTATCTTTACATGATGTTTATTCAAAATTTACCTGATAAAGTTTTTATAGTTTTTCAAGCACTTCGGAGATAGCGTTCCACAAACAAACACACACACACAGTGTGTGTTTGTATATGTAAGTATGTAAGAACATAAAACAAAAGGATGGGCAATGTATTTCAAGTAGTATCTCCACCCCTTTACGAACAATAAAGGTTTTTATTTTTTAATACAGCGAGAACTATTTACCCAAGCAGTTTTCAAATGCAAGGCAGTTAAGAGAAAGAGAGTACTTTAAGTTCCAATAAGTCCATGACTAAAGTGACAGCAACATTGCTAATTGTTTATAGGAGTACAGAGGATAAAGATACATGACTAGGGTGACAGCAACATTGCAAATTCTTTATAGGAGAATAGAGGATAAGGAATGGTTGGTGTTGATGACTAAAGCGACAGAAGCATTGTTAAATGTTTATATGAGTACAGAGGATAAGGGATGGTTGGTGTTACATGAGTAAGTGACATCAACAGTGCTAATTGTTTATAGGAGCACAGAGGATAAGGGATGGTTGGTGTTACATAACTAAAGTGACATCAACATTGCTAATTGTTGATAGGGGAATAGAGAATACGGAATGGTTGGTGTTGATGACTAAAGCGAGAAACATTGCGGTTTAATAGTTGGATAAGGGATGGTTGGTGATGACTAAATCAACAGAAACATTGAAACATTGGGCTAATTGAATAAGTTAAATTGTAACTGTTTAAAGTACACAGGATAAGGGATGGTTGGTGTTGATGAACAAGTGCCATCAACATTGCAATTGTTTAGAAACATTGACAAAATGGTTGTTTGAAAAAGAACAGAAACCAAGTTTATAGATACAGGGATGAGATGGTTCGTGTTACATGAATAAGTGCCATCAACATTGCTAACTGTTTATAGTTTAAAATGGATGACTAAAGCACAGGAATCGTTTATAGGGATGGGTGGTGTTACATGAACAAGTGCCATCAACATTGCTAATTGTTTATACAAGAATGGTTGGTGTTGATGACTAAAAGCAAGAAATGGTTTAAAGGTGATTGATGACTGAATAAGTACCATCAACATTGAAACTTAAATGAGTAATTGTTTATAGGAAAATACAGAATTGGATAAGAGATGGTGGTTCGTGTTACATGACTAAAGTGACATCAACATTGCTAATTGTTTAACTGTTTATGACTAAAGTGAGTACAATTGTTTATAGGAGAACAGAGGATAAGGAATGGTTGGTGTTGATGACTAAAGCGACAGAAACATTGCTAATTGTTTATAGGAGTACACAGGATAAGGGATGGTTCGTACACAAAGTGAATTGTTTATAGGAGTACAGGGATAAGGAATGGTTGGTGTTACATGACTAAAGTGACATCAACACTGCTGATTGTTTATAGGAGAACAGATGATAAGAGGACAAGGAATGGTTTATAGGTGGATAATGGATGGTTGGTGTTACATGATGAACACTGCTGATTGTTTATAGGAGAATAGAGGACAGAAACATTGCTAATTGTTTAAAGGAGTACACAAGATAAGGGATGGGTAGTGTTACATGAATAAGTACCATCAACATTGCTAATTGTTTAAATGAGTACACAGGATAAGGGATGGGTGGTGTTACATGAATAAATGCCATCAACATTGCTAATTGTTTATAGGAGTGCAGAGGATAAGAGATGGTTCGTGTTACATGACTGAAGTGACATCAACATTGCTAATTGTTTATAGAGGATAAGTACAGAGGAATTGTTTATAGGAGAACAGATGATACGGAATGGTTGGTGTTACAAAGCGACTAAAACATTGCTGTTTACATCAATATTAAAGCTAATTGTTTGTTTATAGGAGAACAGATGATAAGGAATGGTTGGTGTTGATGACTAAAGCGACAGAAACATTGCTAATTGTTTATAGGAGTAAACAGGATAATGGATGGTTGGTGTTACATGGCTAGAGTGACATCAACATTGCTAATTGTTTATAGGAGTACAGAGGATAAGGAATGGTTGGTGTTAGTTGACTAAAGTGACATCAACATTGCTAATTGTTTATAGGAGTACAGAGGATAAGGAATGGTTGGTGTTACATGACTAATGTGACATCAACATTGCTAACTGTTTATAGGAGAACTGAGGATAAGGAATGGTTGGTGCTACATGACTAAAGCAACAGAAACATTGCTAATTGTTTATAGGAGTACAGAGGATAAGGGATGGTTGGTGTTACATGACTAAAGTGGCATCAATACTGCTAATTGTTTATAGGAGAATAGAGGATAAGGAATGGTTGGTGTTACATGACTAAAGCAACAGAAACATTGCTAATTGTTTATAGGCGTACAGAGGATAAGGAATGGTTGGTGTTACATGACTAAGGTGACATCAACATTGCTTATTGTTTATAGGAGTACAGAGGATAGGGAATGGTTGGTGTTATATGACTAAAGTAACATCAACATTGCGAACTGTTTATAGGATAATAGAGGATACGGAATGGTTGGCGTTACATGACTAAAGTGACATCAACATTGCTAATTGTTTATAGGAGTACAGAGGATAAGGGATGGTGGTGTTACATGATTAAAGTGACATCAACATTGCTAATTGTTTATACGAGTACAGAGGATAAGGAATGGTTGGTGTTGTATTACTAAAGTAACATCAACATTGCTAATTGTTTATAGGATAACAGAAGATAAGGAATGGTTGGTGTTACATTACTATAGCGACAGAAACATTCCTAATTGTTTATAGGAGTACAGAGGATAAGGGATAGTTGGTGTTACATGACTAAAGTGACATCAACATTGCTAATTGTTTATAGGAGCACAGAGGATAAGGAATGGTTGGTGTTGATGACTAAAGCGACAGAAACACTGCTAACTGTTTATAGGAGTACAGAGGATAAGGGATGGTTGGTGTTACATGACTAAAGTGACGTCAACATTGGTAATTGTTTATAGGAGAACAGAGGATAAGGAATGGTTGGTGTTGCATGACTAAAGTTACATCAATATTGCTAATTGTTTATAGTAGTACAGAGGATAGGGATAGTTGGTGTTACATGACTAAAGTGACATCAACATTGCTAACTGTTTATATGAGAACTGAGGATAAGGAATGGTTGGTGTTACATGACTAAAGTGACATCAATATTGCTAATTTTTTATAGGAGAACAGAGGATAAGGGATGGTTGGTGTTACATGACTAAAGTGACATCAACATTGCTAATTGTTATAGGAGTACAGAGGATAAGGAATGGTTGGTGTTACATGACTAAAGTGACAACAACATTGCTAATTGTTTATTGGAGTACAGATTGTTTACAGGAGTACGGAGGATAAGGAATGGATGGTGTTACATGACTAAACTGACAGCAACATTGCTAACTGTTTATAGTAGTACAGAGGACAGGGAATTTATAGGAGAACAGAGGATAAGGATACATGACTAAAGTGACAACAACATTGCTAATTGTTTATAGGAGTACGTGTCATTTCTTAGGTCAGCCACTCGATGCAGTTTTAATTAAGCGGGCAACTGATGCCAGAGAAGCTTGACTATAATATCTCTGGACTCTACTGTAAAGAGAATGGCTACTCTTCATCCTCTGGGCTTAACAGGAGACTACTGAAGTCTATAGCCATCAATTGGCTGCCATTTTGAAACTCCTTTTATTATTTGTTCTCCTTTGTGTTAACAAAATAGCTGAAATATAATGCTGTACTTTTAGTCCTTTTTTTGTATTGACATTCGTATTTCTTTTGTGTATTTGTTTTACAGGTTTTAATTTACACACACACACACACACACACACACACACACACACACACACACATATATATATATATATATATATATATATATATATATATATATATATATATATATATATCATATATATATATACATAAATATATATGTATATATTTATACATATATATGTAAATATATGTGTATATATATGCATATATACATATATACACATGTATATGTATATAATATACATACATACATATATATATATATATATATATATATATATATATATAGAGAGAGAGAGAGAGAGAGAGAGAGAGAGAGAGAGAGAGAGAGAGAGAGAGAGAGAGAGAGAGAGAGAGAGAGAGAGAGAGTTCGTACTAATGCAAATACAACTACTTTTATCAGTTCCAGGCATACACAGATTTATCGTCAGCAAGGATTATATGCGCAAGAGAGACATGCGGAAAGCAATGCAACATCAGCGAGGCCATTCACGTCAAAACTACTAACAGCTGGTAATAATTTCAACGAAGAAGCGTCTGCAATAGCTCTTGCAATGATACACGGCTCTCCAAACTCAATTATACCATTGGCCATTCATATGCAATTTGAGTCTTTTTCATTCACTCGAACACTAAGATTCAATCTATTGTAAGTGCAACTCTTTCATCGTCCACTATATTTACTATTGCGAGCCAGATCGTAAATTTTATTCCATATTTACTCATTCGCATTTGTCAATGATTTGGGCACAATATTGCATGAGGCAATTTTTCATGAATTTAGTACATCTTTTGGCCAGGCTTTCTTTGTTTGTTTGTTTCTATGAAAAATCCATGTCCACCTTAATGACTACCTTTCCTCGCCTTTGTTGTTAAACCTTTAATATTGTCATTAACTGGACCTTCCTAACAGGCTTTGCATACACAAATTTGAAAATCTTTCCTGGAGCAATTACTAACTTTTCAAACACGTGAATGAATTTCCGTTGTTATTTATCTTTGTATAAAGGTATTTACTAGACCTTCCAGGCATACTTTGCCTAAACAAATATATGTAAAAAATAAGCTAAAGTTTCTTCGGCGCAATCGAGTTTTCTGTACATCGTATAATGAAGGCCACCGAAAATAGATGTGTCTTTCAGTGGTCTCGGTATAATGCTTTATGAGCACCGGTCCACGAAACTTTAACCATGGCCCTGTGGTGGAGTGGCCTATATCGTTGCCAGACGCATGGGTATGGCTACCTTTAACCTTAAATAAAATAAAAATTACGGAGGCTAGAGGGCTGCAACTTGGTATATTTGATGATTGGAGGGTGGATAATCAACATACCAATTTGCACCCCTCTAGCCTCAATAGTTTTTAA
>NC_089799.1:19936908-19944408 GCF_040412425.1 Macrobrachium rosenbergii
AGCACTCTACTGTCTTTTATTATATACCTGGTTTCTTTCATTACATCTGTATTTGTACGGCAACTACTCCTCAAATTGAAGCCGACTCTATTTTCCTTCATTATATCTCTATTTCCTTCTATTATATCTTCATTTGTATGGCAACTGGCCCTCAAAATTGAATCCGACTCTCTTTTGTTCATTATATCTTTTATTTCCTTCTGTTATATCTTCATTTGTATGGCAACGACCTCAGACTGAGTCCAACTCTATTTTCTTTATCGTGCTCTATTTGTATGGCATCTGACACCAAATATAGTCCCCTTCCAGGATTTGGAAGACGAAGTTAAGCAAAGTCCTTTCGGGTCGTAGGACTCTGAGCAATCTCACTGCTCGAGAGGCAGAAGTCGTTCGAGTTTCTCCTGTCGAAGTTGTATTGGGAAAGGAATTCGTGTCCTCGCCCTTAGTCAGACGAGGAACAGATGTTCTGTTCCTTCGACAGAGGTTATGTACTGTCATCGTCAAATATTTACGTAAACTGGATGAACAAATATAACTTTTAAAGAGAAACCAAGAAAATTATATGCAAATATCTCATTCTAATATGTTAAAAATATATGCAAATATCTCACTCTTATATGTTCTTTTTATTGTGAATCTTTATCACATCACCGTGAAATATTCTCATATTCACAAACATTAAGCTACTGATTCCCCCCTCGGTATTATTCCGAGGTAGAGCGAATTCGGGTATTAAAATGGACATTTACTGCTTATTTTATAATAGATGAACAAATATAGCTTATAGAGAGAAGACTAGGAAAACTGATATACAAATGCGTCATTTTTATATATCGCTTTTCTTATGAATTTTATCACATCACAAACATTAAGTTACAATGTCGTGTAATATCTAATTCGCTTTACCTCGAAATAATACTACCGAAGGGAAATTATAATTCCCTTTCGGTATTATTTCCGACGTAGAGTGAAATCGGATATTAAACGACATTTGTAGCTTAATGTTTTGATTATGTATATTATGCACATTAGGTATATTACATGTACCTAATGTACATAAGGTCACTGCTTTACTGAAAAATTAACGAATGAAGATACAAAATTAAGAATGATCCTTTGTCCAACCCTATATTAAAAAAAGGAACAGCTATCGGTATAATACAGGAAATTAATTTAATATATAATACGTTTAGAGTTCTCAAGCCACAAAGAATTACGGTGATTTGCTTTACTATTCACCGGCTGGAATGAGTAACAGAATAAATTATGAATCGTTGGAATCAATTCATCGAAATCCTTCATGATGTGCAAAATGTCTTAATGTTTTTTGCGAAGATGATCTTTTCCTCTAGAAAATATGAAGAAGAGATTCAACCCTAATTTCAGCACGTAATTTTAACCTTTATTTTCTTAAGTGTCCTTTTTTCAGCATTAGTTCAGTAAATTGCACCTATTCAGGTTTAAAATGGCCCCAATGGAGTTTTTCTAGAATGGAAACTACTTGATAGAGAATTATATCGAAAGGCACATTCTCCGGAGAATTTCAGAAAAGTAAAAATTAATTTCAGCATTTCACTAACAATAACCGCTAAAATGGAATTGAAATATAAATATAATTCAAAGATAGTTTATAGTGATTCTGCAGGTGTAAGAAATGTATATTTTCATAGTATTATATCAGGTTTTTTATTAAAGAGCTTTAGCAGCTTATCTGATCTTTATCAATTTCAACTAATTATTTGGCTTTTTATTTTTGTTATTATTTTGATATTTTGGACAAAAGGTATGAAAATTTAAATCTATTCAAATGTAAAATAACACAAAAACTAAGTATCCTAATACCATAGGTGACTTTAGACAGAAACTACCATGGATACGTACTACCTTTTTCGTTTTCTGAAAAAGAAAACATTGTGCAGGCTTTATCTGTCCGTCCGCACTTTATTCTGTCCACCCTCAGATCATAAAATTACTGAGGCTAGAGGGCTGTAACAGTATGTTGACCATCCACCCTCCAATCATCAAACATACCAAACTTGCAGCCTCAGCCTCCTCAGTAGATTTACTTTGATTTTTACAGTTGTTAGCTATTATCGTGCATCTGGCAACGATATGGGGACAGGCCACCACCGGCCAAGGCTAAGGTTTCATAATATTTGGCTCATACAGCATTATACCGAGACCACCTGAAAGATAGCTATATTTTCGGTGGCCTTGATTAGATGCTGTGAAGGCTGTACAGAAAACTGATTGTGCCAGAAGAAACTACGGCGTATTTTTTACTTGTTATATAATAGGACATACGTATCCAATTCACTCTACCTCGGAAATAATACCACAAGGAAGGTAGAGGGATTTTGATATTAACATTTGCACCCTACTGTTTGTAACATAAAAACAAGTGTCCTGGTAATGGGATAAAAAATTCATAACATGCATAAACTATATGAATGACGCATTTCCATATCACTGGAATTTATACCATATTTGGCTGCATAGGTAGCTTTTAACATTAAGATGTTTCATCTAACAGGTGAGGGTCAAGACAAAATCATGTCTACTATTGTTAAATTCATACTTTAACTACTGATCTTGCATGAGCCCTTGTGCAAAAACTTTCACGCCATTACCTACTTCACACAGAGTGAAGTCATCAGCTGTGAATCGACCCCACCACTACAGCATACTGTCTCCATTCAATTTCTATATCGCAACCTCACCTCCTCATGATTCCAGAAAATTGAGCTCCCTTTCCTCTATTATGTTCACCTCATTTATCTAACACTTTCAAAGCCTTATTTGGTCTTTCCCCACGGCACCTTTGAATCATAAATCCTTCCTTTCGTAAGCCATTTTCACCACACGACCAAACCATTTCAAAGCAAGCTAAAACATCCTTTCATCAATGCTAAGTTTTTCCCCACCCTAAGTACCCTGACATTTCGTACCTGTGAGATGTGTTGTTTTTTGGAAATAAACATATAATGACTTGAAATTCTAAACGTTTATTTGAAAATTACTCCTGAAGGAGATAATCTTATTTGCATCTTCGTCATGAATGAGAGAAACCATTTTTTCAGAAGCATTTCTTGAAGCTGCAAATATGTCCTCGAATGGTATTAGAATAAATAAAATATTTTGAACTGAAGGACAGATAAACATCCGTCTACAGCACTGAAGGATGATAAACATCCGTCTAGAGCACTGAAGGACAGATAAACATCCTCTAAGCACTGAAGGACAGATAAACATCACGTCTCGAGCACTAAAGGAAAGATAAGCATCCTGTCTCAAGCACTGAACGACAGATAAAATCCCCTGTCTTAAGCACTGAAGGACAGATAAACATCCTGTCTCAAGCACTGAAGGACAGATAAACATCCTGTCTTAAGCACTGAAGGATAGATAAACATCCTCTCTCCAGCCCTGAAGGACAGATAAACAACCTGTCCTATACCGAAGGACATATAAACATCCTGTCTCACACTGGAAGGATGATATACATCCTGTCTCAAGCACTGAAATGACAGATAAACATCCTATCTCAAGCACTGAAGGACAGATATATATCCTGTCTCAAGCACTGAAGGACAGATGTCAGATAAACATCCTGTCTCAAGCACTGAAGGACAGATAAACATCCTGTCTCAAGCACTGAAGGACGAGTGATAAACACTCCTGTCTCAAGCACCGAAGGACAGATACACATCCTGCGTCCTCAGATAAACATCCTGTCTCAAGTAATTGTAGGACAGATACATATCTCTGGTCTCAAGCACTGAAAGAGAGATAAACATCCTGTCCCAGCACTGAAAGACAGATAAACATCCTGTTCAAGCATGAAGGACAGATAAACATTCCGTCTCAAGCGCTGAATGACAGATAATATCCTGTCTCTGCACTGAAGGACAGATAAACATCCTGTATCAAGCACTGAAGGACAGATAAATATCCTGTCCCAAGCACTGAAGGACAGAAAACATCCTTCTCAAGCACTGAAGGACAGATAAACATCCTGTCTCAAGCACTGAAGGGACAGATACACACCCTGTGTCCTTCAGTTAAACATCCTGTCTCAAGCACTGAAGGACAGATATACATCCTGTCTCAAGCACTGAAGGACAGATATACATCCTGTCTCAAGCACTGAAGGACAGATATACATCCTGGTCTCAAGCACTGAAGGACAGATATATATCCTGTCTCAAGCACTGAAGGACAGATAAACATCCTGTCTCAAGCACTGCATACGGACAGATAAACATCCCATCTCAAGCACTGAAGTACAGATAAAAATCCTGCCTAAAGCACTGAAGGACAGATAAAAATGCTGTCTCAAGCACTGAAGGACAGATAAAAATGCTGTCTCAAGCACTGAAGGACAGATAAACATCCTGTCTCAAGCACTGGAAGGACAGATAAAAATCCTGTCTCAAGCTAATTGAAGGACAGATAAAATACCTGTCTCAAGCACTGAAGGACAGATATACAGCCTGTCTCAAGCACTGAAGGACAGATAAACATCCTCTCTAAGCACTGAAGGACAGATAAAACCTCTCTCAAGCACTGAAGGACAGACAAACTCCCTGTCTCAAGCACTGAAGGACAGATAAAAATCCTGTCTCAAGCACTGAAGGACAAATAAACATCCTGACTTCAAGCACTGAAGGATGATATCCTGTCTTAAGCACGGAAGGACAGATAAAAATCCTGCTCTCAAGCACTCAAAAGACAAATAAACATCCTGTCTCAAGCACTGAAGGACAGATATACATCCTGTCTCAAGTACTGAAGGACAGATATACATCCTGTCTCAAGCACTGAAGGACAGATATACATCCTGTCTCAAGCACTGAGGAACAAAATAAACATCCTGTCTCAAGCACTGAAGGATAGATAAACATCCTGTCTTAAGCACTGAAGGACAGATAAACATCCTGTCCTAAGCACTGAATGACAGATAAACATCCTGTCTCAAAGCACTGAAGGACAGATAAACATCCTGTCCCAAGCACTGGGAAGGACAGGATAAACATCCTGTCTCAAGGACCGAAGGACAGAAAACATCCTGTCTCAAGTACTGAAGGATAGATAAACATCCTGGTCTCAAGCACTGAAGGACAGATAAAACATCCTGTCCCAAGCACTGAAGGATAGATAAAACATCCTGGGTCTCAAGCACCGAAGGATAGAAAACATCCTGTCTCAAGTACTGGAAGGACAGATAAAACATCCTGTCCTGCCACCAGCTGAAGGGGATAGTTGATCCTGTCTCACACTGAAGGACAGATGAAAATCCTGTCTCTGCCACTGAAGGACAGATATATCCTGGTCTCAAGCACTGAAGGATGATAAAACATCCTGTCTCAACACTGAAGGACAGATAAAATCCTGTTCTCTGGCACTGAAGGACAGATAAACATCCTGTCTAAAGCACTGGAGGACAAATAAACATCCTGTCTCAAGCACTGAAGGATAGATATATATCCTGTCTCAAGTACTGAAGGATAGATAAAAGATCCTGGTCTCAAGCACTGAAGGACAGATAAAAACGGTCTCAAGCACTGAAGGACAGATAAAAATCCTGTCTCAAGTACTGAAGGACAGATAAAAATCCTGGCTCAAGCACTGAAGGACAAATAAAACATCCTGTCTCAAGCACTGAAGGACAGATACATCCTGTCTCAGCACTGAAGGACAGATAAAAACCTGTCTCAAGCACTGAAGGACAAATAAAACATCTTGTCTCAAGTACTGGTAGGACAGATATACATCCTGTCTCAAGCACTGAACGACAGATAAACATCCTGGCTCAAGCACTGAAGGACAGATATACATCCTGTCTCAAGCACTGAAGGACAAACAAACATCCTGTCTCAAGCACTGGAAGGATGATAAAACATCCTCTGTCTCCAAGCACTGAAGGACAGATAAACATCCCGTCCCAAGCACTGAAGGACTGATAAACATCCTGTCTCAAGCCACTGAAGGACAGATAAACATCCTGTCCCAAGACTGAAGGACAGATAAACATCCTGTCCCAAGCACTGAAGGACAGATAAAACATCTTGATCTCAAGCACTGCATGACAGATAAACATCCTGTCTCAAAGTACTGAAGGACAGATAAACATCCTGTCTCAAGTACTGGAAGGACAGATAAACATCCTGTCTCAGGCACTGCAGGACAGATAAACATCCCGTCTCAAGCACTGAAGGACAGATAAACATCCTGTCTTAAGCACTGAAGGACAAATAAACATCCTGTTCCAAGCAGAAGGACAGATAAACATCCTGTCCAAGCACTGAAGGGCAGATAAAAATCCCACCCCCAGCACTTAAGGACAGATATACATCCCGTCTCAAGCACTGAAGGACAAACAAACATCCCGTCTCAAGCACTGAAGGAAAGATAAAACATCCTGTCTCAAGCACTGAAGGACAGATAAACATCCTGTCTCAAGCACTTAAGGACAGATATCTCATCTCAAGCACTGAAGGACAAATAAACATCCTGTCTCAAGCACTGAAGGACAGATAAACATCCTGTCTCAAGCACTGAAGGACAGATAAACATCCTGGTCCCCAAGCACTGAAGGAGAGATAAACATCCTGTCTTAAGCACTGAAGGACAGATAAACATCCCTGGCTCAAGCACTGAAGCGACAGATGAACATCCTGTCTCAAGCACTGAAGGCCAGATAAACATCCCCTGTCTCAAGCACTGAAGGACAGATAAACATCCTGTCTCAAGCACTGAAGGACAGATGAACATCCTGTCTCAAGCACTGAAGGGCTGATAAACATCCTGTCTCAAGCACTGAAGGACAGATAAACATCCTGTTCAAGCACTGAAGGACAGATGAACATCCTGTCTCAAGCACTGAAGGCCAGATAAACATCCTGTCTCTGGCACTGAAGGCCAGATAAACATCCTGGGTCTCGAGCACTGAAGGACAGATAAACATCCTGTCTCCAAGCACTGAAGATCAGATAAACATCCTGTCTCAGGCACTGAAGGACCAGATAAACATCCTGTCTCAAGCACTGAAGGACAGATAAAACAACCTGTCTCAAGCACTGAAGGACAGAAACATCCTGTCTCAAGTACTGAAGGACAGATAAACATCCCGGCTCAAGTACTGAAGGACAGATAAACATCCTGTCTCTCTGGGCACTGGAAGGGACAGATAAATATCCTGTCTCAAGCACTGAAGGACAGATAAACATCCTGTCTCTCACTGAAGGCCAGATATACATCACATCTCAAGCACTGAAGGACAGAAAAACATCCTGTCTCAAGCACTGAAGGCTGATAAACATCCTGTCTCAAGCACTGAAGGACATATAACATCCTGTCTCAAGCACTGAAGGACAGGTAAACATCCTGTCTCAGGCACTGAAGGACAGATAAAAATTCTGTCTCAAGCACTGAAGGACACAAAAACATCCCGTCCCCAGGCAATTGAAGGGGCCGATAAACATCCTGTCTCAAGCACTG
>NC_089799.1:19949408-19951908 GCF_040412425.1 Macrobrachium rosenbergii
AAGTGATATTTATATCCTCCGCTATGATATTGACTGAAGCCTACCTTCTTAACGGTCTGTATTGACGTCATGTTATGTCATTAAGTCTGTCAATAAGGAAGGAATGACTTTCAGGAGGCAATACACTATATATATAAAAAAACTTTTCCCTGTCTCGCCCCGGTACCGGCATTTAATGCATAAATATAAGGAGGTCGTACCCAAACGTAAGCCGAGGTGGTGGTGTATTGTACGCGTGTCTGCGCGCGCACGACGCCGTACGTACGAACGGATCTCGCGCTGAAGGTAATGCCATGGCAAAGCATAATGCGACAGCGAACAGGTTTACTGCGTGGGGAATGCATATGCAAAATGAAGTTACCTAGTATATGATTCCATGTAGTAGGAGGCTTATGAGCTGAAAGGTATGTCTGTATTCGGGATCTTCCTGAATTAAGTATAATTCGAGTTCACGGGGTAATGTTTATGCAAATTGTCCCTTATGCCCCTTCCCCAGCCTATCGTTTTTTTTTTTTTTTTTTGCTTCATTTTCATTTTATTCTGTGAAAATTTTGAGATCAATGTAGGAATCTGATGTTATTCGTGTTATTCCTGTGGGCCCTTTCAGCTTAGCATAATAACAAATAGAGAGGCATGAATGCTTGTTTTTTTTCATATTTGCAACAGCTCCAGTAAAATGGAATGAATCATTCAGGAACGACATCACGTTTTGAAAGAAAGTTCATGGTTACGTTAATTATATTACAAATATTATCTTAAATTATATTACAACACCACATTATAATTTATAACATTGAAATAACGAATGAAAATTACACTACATTACATTACAGTATTATCTTAAATTATGTTAAAATAGTAAATAATAATATATTATAACATGCTGAAATACCGATTGAAAATCATAATAATACCAAACTATATCAACACAATTATAAAAAATTGGACATTATTATAAAGATTGCTTTCTAAGTGACTCATATTCAGTGGAGTTTATGTGTTAAACTGGCAGAAACAATATACAAACAGGTAAATAAGAAACCAAAATGGCTTGATTATAAGAGAGAGAGAGAGAGAGAGAGAGAGAGAGAGAGAGAGAGAGAGAGAGAGAGAGAGAGAGAGAGAGAGACCTTCCAAATTATCATTGCCTGAAATAACGTCAGCAACGTCAGCTGTGTAGAACTGCTCTTGTTTGCCTTCCCCTCACGGCTGTTTTGAAAGCAGATGTTTTCAGCATACGTCAAGTCTTCATGAATCTGTCTGTCTAACTACCTACCTGTATATACCTATATATATATATATATATATATATATATATATATATATATATATATATATATATATATATATATACACTATATATATATAATATATATATATATATATATATATATATATATATATATATATATATATATATATATATATATATTATATATAAATATATATATATATATATATATATATATATATATATATGTGTATATATAGATATATATATATATATATATATATATATATATATATATATATAGAGAGCATATATATATATATATATATATATATATATATATATATATATATATATATATATATTCATATATATATATATATATATATATATATATACAAAGCATTTTTAAACTTACAGAGAGAGCAGCAACAAGTGAATCCTACGAGGAAGGAGGAGGAGGCTCAAGGCATATAAACAGCGAGGTTTTTCAGGAGACTTTGATGCGGGAAAACAACCCCTTTTCCAAAACGAGGACCCTTTTGATGAATGTGTCAAAACATCGTGAGGACAGAACGCCTTCTCCCCATCTGGAACGAGGACAATATATGGCGTCGTTCTTATTGGAAGATATTGGCTTCTTTTTTTCGTTTTCGACAGCGCATGAGGAAAGACTCACACGGTTTACCTGACTAGAGGAGAATGGAAGTGTATACAGTATTTCCGGTTTTTAGTTTTCTAAAAGAAAATTATTGTGACGGCCTTGGTCTGTCCGTCCACACTTTTCCGTCCGCCCTCACATCTTAAAAACTGATGAGTTAGAGGGCTGCAAATTGGTATGTTGATCATCCACCTTCCAATCATCAAAACATACCAAACTGCAGCCCATAACATCAGTAGTTTTTGTTTTTATCTTATTTACAGGTTAAAGTTAGCCATAACCGAGCTTCTGGGTAACGATATAGATAGCTCACCACCGGGCCTTGGTTAAATTTTTCATGGGCCAGGCTCATGTTAGCGTTATACTGAGACCACTGAAAGACAGATTTATTTTCTTCTGGCCTTGATTATATGCCTTTAGCGGTTGTACAGAAAAATCCGATTGAGCCGAAGAAACTTCTCGCACATTTTTACTTGTTTTCTAATGATATTAACGGTGAAAATAAAAGGAAAAATAAAATTCTGTCCAACAGAAAGGGACTATGATAAAGGACTGATAATCGATCCGGAATTATTTGAATTATTGAAAATTATATTTTTAGTGACAAA
>NC_089799.1:19952408-19974908 GCF_040412425.1 Macrobrachium rosenbergii
TATATATATATATATATATATATATATATGTGTGTGTGTGTGTATACACACATTTATACACACACACACGTGTATATATATATATATATATATATATATATATATATATATATATATACCTATATATATATATATATATATATATATATATATATTCATGTGCTTTAGAATTTTATTTGATTAACATACGTACTTCGTATATAAACCATTACAGAAATATAAATTTTAGAACAGAATATTAAATGAACTGTAAAATGTTTGATATCCGTAAGACAACAAAATTATTAGTGAACAAGTAAAAAATGCGCCGAAGTTTCTTCGCTCAATCAATTTTCTGTAAAGGGTATAATCAAGGCCACCGAAAATAGATCTGTCTTTCCGGTGGTCTTGAAACTATAATGCTGTATGAGCCGCGGCCCACGAAACTTAACTGCGGCCCGGTGAGTGGCCTCACCTTTATCGTTGCTAGATGCACGATTATCATAACTGAACCTTAAATAAAATAAAATCTACTGAGGCTAAAGGGCTGCAATTGGTTTGCTTGATGATTGGATGGATGATCAACATGCACCAATTTGCAGCCTCTAATCCCGTAGTTTTCTAAGATATGAGGAGCGGACAGAATAAAGTGCGGACGGACGACCATAGCCGGCACAATGGTTTTCGTTTACATAAAAATAAAATGTTGTGTAACCGTTTGTAAACTTACAGCCTTGTCAAATAATGCATATTTTCTGAACGTAAGTAAAATACGCCAGCTCATGTGATTGTTAGCGTTTTCTGCTACTCACGTGGGTAATAAGCTTGGATAATAGAATGCTAAACCTTTTAGTATTACGCGAGAATATGTCCATGGTTAGAAAGATACAAGTACACTTTATAGAAAATAATTCAGTAAACTGTCGTTACGAATAATTTTGAAAATATCCCCTTCAATTCTTTCCGTACAAGCAAAAACTCTCATAACACTGTTTTGTTCCTTTATTATCATCACCGTTTTTTGCCAGTCTTTTTTATATTTCCACAGCTAAAACTTATCCACTTCTTATTTCGTAGAGAAATAATGTTATAATAAACTACATTATAATAACAATAAATCACTCCAAGGAAAATAAAAGTAACTGATTTAAGGAACATAATAGACTGGCATCGAATCCGTATTTGAATGTATCGGTTTTTTTAACAGCCTTTTTTTACATATTTCTAAATTTAAACTTATCCAGTTCTTATTTTGTAAAAGAAATAATGTTATAATATTGCATGATAATAATAATCAACACAAAGGAAACAAAAATAACTGATTTAAAAAACAAGAATAAACTGTCAGTGGAACCTATATGAATTCACCGTTTTTTTAAAGTTTTTTTCACATATTTCCACATTTCAAACTTATCAATTCTTATGTTTTAGAAGGGACTGTGTCTTAGTATACGTGATTAAAATAACAAACCAAACATGAAAAATAAAATTAACTGATTTAAAGAAACATAAGAACGAAAACAAAGTAACTGATTTAAAAGAAATATTAGGACTGAAAACAAAAAGTAACTGATTTAAAAGCATAGAACGAAAAACAAAAGTAGCTGTTTAAAGAAGCATAAGAACGAAAACAATAGTAACTGATTTAAAAAAACATGTGAACGAAAACAAAAGTAACTAATTTAAAGAAGCATAAGAACAAAACACATGTAAATGATTTAAAGAAACATAAGAACGAAAACAAAAGTAACTCATTTAAAGAAATATTAGGACGAAAACAAGTAACTGCTCTAAAGAAACATGATAATGAAAACAAAAGTAATTGATTTAAAGGAACATAAGAACGAAAAACAAAAATAACTGATTTGAGAGAAACATAAGAACGACAAACAAAAGTAACTGATTTAAAGAAACATAAGAACGAAAAACAAAGTAACTGATTTAAAGAAACATAGAATGAAAACATAAGTAATTGATTCAAAGAAACACAAGAATGAAAACAAAAAAGTACCTGATTTAAAGAGCTAGAAGAATGAAAACAAAAGTAACTAATTTAAAGAAACATAGGAATAAAGAAACATAAGAATGAAACAAAAGTAACTGATTTAAAGAACCATAAGAACGAAAAGAAAAGTAACTGGCTTACAGAAACATAAGAATAAAGAAACATAAGAATGAAAAACAAAAGTAACTGATTAAAAAACATAAGAATAAAAAGAAAAGTAACTGATTTAAAGAAACATAAGAATGAAAGCAAAAGTAACTGATTTAAAAGAAACCTAAGAATGAAAAAACAAAGTAACTGATTTCAGAAACAAGAACGAAAACAAAGGTAACTGAGTTTGAAGAAGCACAAGAATAAACTGCCAATGAATCACGGGCGATGTCATTCCCAGTATAGTCATACAGCGTTTCAGTAGCGCTAAATACAATTAATTTTGCAAATAAACAAGACACGACAAATTCAGACGACGAGATGAGAATCCGTCACTGAACTGACCATTAAAAAGCTTTCACGGAAAATGTAATGAGGGACGTTTTAAATGCCGCACTAATTCAGGTTTGTTTTTGTGAAAGAGAAATGAAATTGCTTCCGAAATAAATTGTTCTCGAATCGACTGACTTGCTGTTACCTGTCAATTCGTTTTCGAGTTTCGAAATACAAAGTGTCCGGCAAAATAATTTGACGTTAATTCCGACTCGAGGTTCGACAAATTAATATGATTTTTCGCAGTCTGTGGGTTATGGTAATTGGCATTTTGTATTTAATATATTTCTCACTTTCAGAGGTACTGCGGTAAGGTTTATGTGAATTGTTTGCATATATTTCAAGAGACCTATCTGATTATGGTAATTGGCATTTCGTATTTTAGTATATTTCTCGTTTTCAGAGGTACTGTAGCAAGGTTTTATGTGAATTATTTACATATATTTCAAGAGACCTGTCTGATTATCATATTTAAACAGCTCTTCTACGTGCATTTATATTAACTACAACGCCCCCTTAAATTCGATTTCTTCACTTTTGGATACGCCTGTCACTACAAGCCTAAGATCCAAAACGGAAGAATATGCGTAAATCCTGGATCCGTCGTAAACATTTCGAACCCACCATGACCGGTATCAGAACGAGGTCAGTGTCACCCACTTGTTCTTGTGTCTCCTGCATCTAATTTTGGGAAATTTAGGAGCTCCCAACAGATTACCCAATTACATTTCAAACGGATATTTTCCCATGTTCTTGTAGCTCCTACCCTCTAATTTAGGATACCTATCGCCAATAAAAAGCCTCATGATAACTTTGAATCCATTATGAAAATAGCACTTCCGTAAAAGACAATTTAATAATATAATGCAATTATATGGTATATTTGACCTCAGTAAAAAGGAAAGTATATAAGTTATTGAGTATTAATCTTTATTTATTTTCTACTTGAATGTCCTCTTTAATTCTACTGAGAACCATAATATTTACGCAACTCTTTTCGCAGGTAAATATAATAGATATGAAGAGAGAGAGAGAGAGAGAGAGAGAGAGAGAGAGAGAGAGAGAGAGAGAGAGAGAGAAGAATGGTTTCACCCAGGTGAGGAAAGTCATAATAATATGGCCATTCCAATTTGTTTACATTTTAACGGTTTACTAAACACTCGCGTCTGTCGATTCCTCATCTTTTCCTATCTCTCTTTCTCCACGCAGAAGTGACCTACGCCAGTCGACTAATAGCTAGGTGCTAGGTCAATGCTTACGTCAACAGAGCCCACTCGATTTTTAGAAAAGCTACCACATCGTTTCGAGGTAAGCTGAGTTTGGTTTGCTGTCACCGCGCTACGAAGTTCGTGTTAGAGCAATACTTGCGTGTATTTATAATAAAAACTGGAATTGACAGGCTATAGCACTGTACGCAGACCAGATCACAGAACTGTGAGCGTGTTAACTGAATTTGCCTAGCGCTTAAAAATAAATGTTCCTATTTTACAATCTGCACGACAAAGCTTGGCTTTAGCTGTAGAGCTCCATTATTGCCGAACTGTATATGTTTTTTAGTCTTGTTATTTTATGACTACTGATTATCATGTTTTAATTTGATTTAGGGCTGATATAACTGAATTATCAAGAAATAGGAGGAAGAAAATTTGGTTCATCTTTGAGTTACAGTATACACGTCTTTCCTTTTATTGTATTTATTTTTATGTTTTAGGTCTAATATTGGTTTATTCCTTAACGTTTACTGAAAAAAAAATGCTGAGGGAAACAACACTTGTTTCATTTTAATGAAGCCCCATACATATGATGTTTGGGTACAATCATTTAGTTGATGATACAATTATGACATTTGTCATGAATGTTGTTTCTAAGTCCCTTATCATGAAAAAGTGCTATTCATGAAAATTCCAGTATGGTGGTCATTTTAAAAATGAACGCTAGTAATAAAACTGTCGACATGGTCATGACAATACAAACTATATAAAAGTTTCTCTTCTTCACATCTCGGGGAACGTTAATCCAAGATATCCTTTCCTGCATAGGTTGATATACTGTGTCAGCATCAGAATTTTATACTTTAGATTACCATAAAAGTCAGTAAGTGGTTACAGTGATCACTGATGCCTGGCTAAAACTCCGGGTTGACAGGGACTGGTTAGAATTTTTTATGGCAAACCCGGGTTGATAGGGACGGGTTAGAATTTTATGGCTAAAACTCCCGGGCTGACAGGGACTGGTTAGAATTTTATGGCTAAACCTCCGAGTTGATAGGGACTGGTTAAATTTCATGGCTAAAACTCCGGGCCGACAGGGACTGGTTAGAATTTTATGGCTAACTCCGTGTTGATAGGGACTGGTTAGAATTTTATGGCTAAAACTCCGGGCGGATAGGGACTGGTTAGAAATTTTATGGCTAAAACTCCAGGTTGATAGGGACTGGTTAGAATTTTATGGCTAAAACTCCGGGTTGATAGAGGACTGGTTAGAAATTTTATGGCTAAAACTCCGGGTTGATAGGGACAGGTTAGAATTTTATGGCTAAAACTCAGGCTGACAGGGACTGGTTAGAATTTTAGGGCTAAAACTCCGTTGATAGGGACGGGTTAGAATTTTATAGCTAAAACTCGGGCTGACAGGGACTGGTTAGAATTTTAGGCTAAACCCGGTTTGATAGAACTGGTTAGAATTTTATGGCTAAAACTCCCGGGTTGACAGGGACTGGTTAAATTTTATGGCTAAAACTCCCGGGTTGATAGGGACGGGTTAGAATTTTATGGCTACAACTCCGGGCTGACAGGGACTGGTTAGAATTTATGGCTAAAACTCCGGGTTGATAGGGACGGGTTAGAATTTTTTATGGCTAAAACTCCGGGCCGACAGGGACTGGTTAAATTTTATGGCAAAACTCCGCGTTGATAGGGACGGGTTAAATTTTATGGCTAAACTCCGGGCTGACAGGGACTGGTTAGAATTTTAGGCTAAAACTCCGGTTTGATAGGAACTGGTTAAATTTTATGGCTAAACTCCCGGGTTGATGGGACTGGTTAGAATTTTATGGCTAAAACTCCGGGTTGATAGGGACGGGTTAGAATTTTATGGCTACAACTCCCGGGCTGATGACTCGCTAGAATTTTATGGCTAAAACTCCGTTGATAGGGACGGGTTAGAATTTTATGGCTAAAACTCCGCCGACAGGGACTGGTTAGAATTTTTTATGGCTAAAACTCCGGGTTGATAGGGACTGGTTAGAACTTATGGCTAAACCTCCGGGTTGACAGGACTGGTTAGAATTTTTTATGGCTAAACTCCGTGTTGATAGGGACTGGTTAGAATTTTTATGGCTAAAACCGGGCGGATAGGGGACTGGTTAGAATTTTATGGCTAAACTCCAGGTTGATAGGGGACTGGTTAAATTTTATGGCTAAAACCCGGGTTGATAGGGACTGGTTAGAATTTTATGGCTAAACTCAGGGTTGATAGGGACTGGTTTGAATTTTATGGCTAAAACCTGGGGTGATAAGGACTGGTTGGAATTTTTTATATCGTTGTCAGAACTGCACATCCGAATGTTCACCCCGAGAAGACTATACGTCAGGACGGCAAGAGAATGACCTCTTTGATGCTTACAAAACGCCCCAAAGGTTGACATACTACAAAGCCTTTGCATCCCGTAATCGAAAGAAGCGCCCTGGTTCCTAAAACCTGAAAACTCTGGGCAAAATGAAGCTCATTAGTCGAGCAAAGGATGTTCGTATGGTGAAAGGAAACTCCGATAACGAAAATGGGCAGATATACCATGTCCACTCATGTTACAGAGAGTATATATAAAGAGCGTATACAAAAAGCAGTACAGGGGCAAACTGGTGATAGACACTGGGGTGAAACACATATTGTTAAAGGGAAGCTGTTACTACCACAACATTGGTATAAGGTGAGACTAGACATCACAACAAGATATCACAACAGCTAGATAGAATACAAAAAGTAACTCAGTAACTCCAAACACATCAGGTGGAACCGATGTTAGAAGGCAAATGACAAAAAAAAAAATTCGGACATTAAAACTAAAAACTAGAGTATATTGGTATGAGGAAGAAAATGATCATGCAGCCTGAATGAAAGACTATCACTAAAATCGCAAGTACATTTATATTCATACAGAGAGTGGCCACATACTAATTCAGTTCATAGAGAGGAGACTTCAAAAATCTAGGAAAAGTTATACCTGGTGGCCTTTTCTGACCTTCAATGCATATCATGGATATAAAAGCTGCTAACATAGCAACAGCATCAATTACCGTATCCTCAAGCCGCACTAACAAGCGTCACTTAGAATAATTTAAAGGTATAGTTAATCACTAAGATCCCTGAGCTTAAAGGCCATAAGAAAGGATGTAGCAGTTCCCTTTATACTTTACGAATATAATGAGGTTATTCAAATACCAATCTATATCAGTATTCAATGCTACATAGAAATTAAAGCAGACCTGGAGGAACTGTTTCTCTACTAAACTCTTTATTTGAATCCACTAAAGCAGTTCCCAAGGTCGGCTTTAATTTCATATGAAATACGATACAGATTGCATTTGATCCACTTGTTTTATGAAATTTAGACCATTAATAAGCTCACAGCACTTTCAGCCATTCAGTGATCAAGACAGTGAAGAGAGGAACTGAGAGTGGTTGGACAGCAAGATAGAGATCCAGAGGGTAAAGGAAATCAAGAATAAGTGGGAGCAAACTCCTCAGTTTCACCTAGAAATAACAGTTAGAGAATGGACAGTAAGAGTGAAGAAAGGTAGCTGGAATGGAGGTCAGGTAAAAGATTCAAAACTGGGTGGAGACAGGAGCCAAAGGGAAGTCGCAAACTGCCTTTAGTAATGCGTATAGCCCCACATGGCATCGAATCAAAGCAAATCTTGTTTTTAATGATATAACACCATTACGAGTCTTGTCACATCGTTATAGAGTAAAATTAAAAGTATTTGAAAGCAGATTTACAAAACCGTATGAAAAGCTGAGTATCCTCTCTTTCGCTGGCTTCAGGCTCCATTATCTTCATACAACTAGTCTTTTTATGAATATTCCACCTATTTCCAAGTTTCTTAGAATATCATAATGAATATTACAGTTTCTCTTTTTACGTCGATGCTTTTCCTATTTTTTTTATGGATATACTAAATCGTTTTGCAGTATTTCCACAAATACTTTCTCTTTCGGCTTGTTACTTCGCTTCAAAACGGCCACTAGATATTTCGATGCGTTGTATTTTTTAAAATTGTCAAACGTTTTTCATTTCATTTATGAGATAGATACGCAGAGATTTTATCTTTATCATCAGGCAGCATAAACAGAACTTTTTCTAGTTCAGTTGTCAAACCGTTGTTTGCATTTTCATTATGCAATCCGAGTGAGGCCTTTTTGTTTCCGCATAAATTTCTGGAGCAATAGAAAATTTGTTTAATTCGGAATAATCTTAATGTGTGTCAAGAACCAATTACAAATTACCTTTGCAGGTAAACACACACGCACACTCACACACACACACACATACATACACAATATACATGATTATATATATATATATATATATATATATATATATATATATATATATATATATATATATATATATATATATATATATATATATAATATGAGAGTTTTTCTGCTCATTCAAGCATCGTTCAATGTAATTGGAGACTTTCATATGAAGGGTGCATTCAACATGCCAGATAATAAAAAGAGAAAGGCACAAACACACACACACACACACACACATATATATATATATATATATATATATATATATATATATATATATATATGTATATATATATATATATATATAGACATATATATTTATATATATATATATATATATATATATATATATATATATATATATATATATATATATATATATATATATATATATATTATAATACGTATGTATATAAGTGCTTTTCTCTATTTATTATCTACCATGCTGAATGAATTCTTCATATGAGTCTCCAATTGCACTAGTTACTTGAATGAGAAAACCCAATAGCAATGAGAAAAACCATATATAATCCTTTGTATCGTTTTTTTCTACATAGGTCAACCAACGTAAGGATTTGACTCAGCTAATATTTACATAAGGATTTACTCAGCTAATCTTTGTAAACGTTTCAGAATTTTATAATCCTCATAAATGAACGAGGGGCAAATGTTGGCGGCAAAAATGAATAATTGGATGCAATATTTCACAATGACTTAAAAATGCTGTATCATAAAATGGATAATCGTGTTTTGTTATGTGACTGATTTATTAAATCAGTTCCGATTCATATGGAAATGTTGTAATTACTTTTTGGTATCATGAATAACGGCCAACAGCTGGAAGAGCCTGTTCAAAAGCTGTTATTACCTTTGCCATGATTATTTTCCTAAAGTCTCGTCATTTTTGCATCATTCTGCTTTCCTACCTTTCTTTCCATACTACTATTTCCACATGGAACTGCAAGTAATAAGTATTTTTCCATACTACTATATTTCCACATGAACTGCAAGTACAAGTATTTTTCCCATACTACTATATTTCCCAAAATGAACTGCAACAAGTATTTTTCCCATACTACTATATTTCACACATGAACCCAAATGACAAGTATTTTTCCATACTATATTTCCCACATGAACTGCAAGTAATAAGTATTTTTCCCATACTACTATATTTCCCACATGAACTCCAAGTAATAAGTATTTTTCCCATACTACTATTTCACACATGAACTCCAAGTAATAAGTATTTTTCCCATACTACTATATTTCACACATGAACGAAGTAATAGTATTTTTTTCCATAATTACTATATTTCACACATGAACTCCAAGTAATAAGTATTTTTCCATACTACTATATTTCACACGTGAACTCCAAGTAATAAGTATTTTTCCATATTACTATATTCCCCACATGAACTCAAGTAATAAGTATTTTTCCCATACTAATATATTTCCACATGAACTCCAAGTAATAAGTATTTTCCATACTACTATTTCCCAATATGAACTCCAAGTAATACGTATTTTTCCCACTATATTTCACAGAACTCCAAGTAATAAGTATTTTTCCCATACTACTATATTTCCACACGAACTCCAAGTAATAAGTATTTTCCCATACTACTATATTTCACACGTGAAATCCAAGTAACAGTATTTTCCCATACTACTATATTTCACACATGAACTCAAGTAATAAGTATTTTTCCCATACTACTATATTCCACATGAACTCCAAGTAATAAGTATTTTCCCATACTACCATATTTCCCACATGAACTCCAAGTAAGTATTTTTCCATACTACTATATTTCACACATGAACTCCAAGTAATAATAAGTATTAAGTTACAAAGTCGACTTCTTTGCAGAATAGTGGACACAAATCCTCCAAATTGAATAACTGACTAATTGCTGGGAAAGCCTTCAAGGCTGTAATTACCTTGTCATTCTTATTTTCCAGAAGTCTCATAATTTTGTTGTTTGAAAGTTTCCTATCTTTTTTTTCATGTCACTAAATTCTGCAATATAATCTTCAGCAAACTGCAATTGATATATTAAAGGTGTTAGCTTTGTAGCACCTTCGTTGAATACTGGGTCCCAGTTCAAGGAAGTTATGCAATGGATGTGACATGCAAGCCTCAGACTTATCACCTCAAACTTAAGTACACACAATTTAGTATGAAACTTTATCCGGTAGGCGACCTTATTACATGGTACAAGACGCAGCAATTAGGTTTTGGTGGTTGACTTCAGCAGTCAATTTGTCTGATATGGAAATTTAATGCATAACATAAGGGTTTTTGGGAAAAATAAAGGAATTATTTTGATAGAATTTGATCATTACACCAGTAGTCGCCATAATCACACACATCTATTAATTAACAGAATAAGTACAAGTGCATGAGATGCTATGATGTTCTTAAAGTTCTAGTATTTGATCATAAATTACTGCCTAATTCAATATGATCATTTGCCTTTCTAAAGTACACTTACACGTAGACTTATAGTTCTGACTGTGTGTATAAAATCTATGCAGAAGGTTTAAAATAAAAACAAGCTTATTCCTATCATGCAGAGTAAAATGAAAAATAATGTTGGAGCATGTGTTTTTTTCAATAATGTGACTTCAATTTTTCTGTTCATAAGAGAAAGCAGTTTTTTTTATTACAGGTAAAGCAATCACGATAAACATATTTTCTATTAATACGGCTCTTTTTCTTCCTCGTTTTCTACTTCTTCTTCTTCCTCTAATAATAATAATAATAATAATAATAATAATAATAATAATAATAATAATAATAATAATAATAATAAAAATCCAAGAGTGGATCTTTCTTGTTTGTTCACCCCGGGTGGGGCGAGGTAGTCGGGGATCGGGAGGGTAGGGGAGACATGGACATCCACCCTCCTCCTCCAAACCTGTCAGTCCGCCTGGGTGGAAGCGGATAGGTAAGGGATCAGGAGAATTGGGGGGAGGCATGACGGGGCGCCGGGTTCCAGCGCAGCGTAGTGTGCACCATCAAGCTCGTAATAATAATAACTACAAAAAAAAAAAAACAGACTTAATAATACAGGGGCTTCCACGGATTCCATATATTTGAAGCAAAGGCCAGAAGAAAGGGAATATTATGGAATCTGTGCTATATCTCAGCTATACATGTAGAGAGATATTGCTATCAGAGAGTAGAGCTAAACCAATATATATCACCCTTCATCCGAGTAAAAGGTATCACAGAGGGCAATAAAGGCAACTATAACTGTTATCTGGAATAAAAAAAGTATTATATATTGTTACAGTATGAAGATTTATATTTTTCTTTTTTGTAAAGAGAGAGTGGGCTCTTTCAGAAGTGAAATTGGTTTCAGTCTCTTCGAGAGAAATTTAAAGAATATTTTAATCAAACTTTTGCATTATACTGAGAACTCTGTTGTAACTGGGTTATAAAATTGTATAACCTATGGTAAGTTTCAGATATATTGTAGGTGACTGTTTTCTGTGTTTTTACTTATGAATAAACCCCGTAGAAGGATAGTGACGTCAGTGCACCTTACGCGGTGCACTGTAGGCGTGCCAGGAGTTCTTCGCAGCGTCCCTTCGGCCCTCAGCTGCAACCCCTTTCACTCCTTTGACTGTACCTCCGTTCATATTCTCTTTCTTTTACGTGTCTTTCCACCCCTCTCAGAGGAATTTATTTCTGGTGATAGAAATTCATTTCTCGTTATAATCTGGTTCGATTCCACAATAAGCTGTAGGTCCCGTTGCTAGGTAACCGATTGGTTCTTAGCCACGTAAAATAAATCTAATCCTTCAGGCCAGCCCTAGGAGAGCTGTTAATCAGCTCAGTGGTCTGGATAAACTAAGGTATACTTAACTTTTCTCCTATCAATTGTTCCATTGTGCAATTGGTGAGGTTTTCTTCCTGTTACACCTTTCGAACATTTCTACTCATAAATTTCCCTTTCAGCGCTGAATGACCTAATAGGTCCCAGTGCTTGGCCTTGGCCTAAATTCTCTAGTCCATCCCATTCCACTTATGAATAAAGATGAACATATTTCTTCACCAGTCCCCATACGACTTAGTTGAGGTTATTCTTCTACACTTACGAAACTTTTTCAGACCGCGTTCTTTTGTATTTTCAATATTTGTAGGTTACTTTTCAAAGTGAACGTTGACCATTGTTACAGGTCACTGTAAAGTTTCTGCCGTATTAAATGCACAGTTCAGTAAACTAAATCAAAATGTTTAAATGTTAAACGACTTTATGGGCGTTCACGTTCCCATTTAGTAGTAGCATAACACGGATTGTGAAACCGGTTTTGTAAGCGGAAAGTTTATGAATTAGTAACTGAAATTTCATAGCCTGTTATATTTTTTCCAGGTGGAGTTTTGAAGTATAGTTTCTAAGCCAGTTGGAATTTTGAAATATAGTTTCTAAGCCACTTGGAGTTTTGAAATATAGTTTCTAAGCCACTTGGAGTTTTGAAATATAGTTCCTAAGCCACTTGGTTTTGAAATATAGTTCCTAAGCCACTTGGAGCTTTTGAAATATAGTTTCTAAGCCACTTGGGGTTTTGAAATAGAGTTTCTAAGCCACTTGGAGTTTTGAAATACATTTCTTAGTCACTTGAAGTTTTGAAATATAGTTTCTAAGCCATTTGGAGTTTCGAAATATAGTTTCTAAGCCACTTGAGTTTTGAAATATAGTTTCTGCCACTTGGAGTTTTTGAAATACAGTTTCTTAGCCACTTGGGGTTTTTGAAATATAGTTTCTAAGCCACTTGGGGTTTGAAAAATAGTTTATATGCTACTTGGAGTTTGAAATATAGTTGCTAAGCCACTTGGAGTTTTGAAATACAATTTCTTAGCCAGCTGGAGTTTTGAAATATAGTTTCTAAGCTATAATGACTGAAAACTTTTCATTCGGCAATGAAAACATCGCAAAATTTTCTTCAAGATGTAACTAAATTGCTTACGTTATTTTTAGCCCTAATTTTTATGGGGGCACTGTTACTCTTTCTGGGTCATCTGATTTTTTCATATATTGGGAATTAGTAGTGAGAGCTACTCAGTGCACAATCGGATTTTCTCTGCACCATGAATAATTTTCAACGGACTTTCACTTGAATAACACTTACTGCTCGATCTTAATTTGAAGAAATTAAATTAATTTTAAAATTATTTTGAAAAACCTCAAAGTAATAACCATCTGAACCAACACATGTTTTTGTTATAAAGTTCTCGCAAAAAGTCCTTAAATACGAACCTTATACAAAACAGTGTGAAAAAAAAGAATTGACGAGGACATGGCAAAAGCAGGCAGAATTTACGACTTCGCCGAAGTTTCACCTTCTCTGATAAAGTAAAACACAGTAAAGTTTGATCATCCTTTTTGCCATGTGATCTAACACACACACACACACACACACACACACACACACACACATATATATATATATATATATATATATATATAATTTACATATATATATATATATATATATAAATTTTACATATATATATATATATATATATATATATATATATATATATATATATATATATATATATATATATATATATATAATCATATAGCAAATGTATGATCAAACCTTACAGTGTTTACTTTATCAGAGGGTGAAACCCCGTTATATATATAAATATATATATATATATATATATATATATATATATATATATATATATATATATATATAATATATATATATATATATATATATATATATATATATATATATATATATATAATATATATATGTGTGTGTGTGCATATGTGCGTGTGTATGGGAACTTATCACTACACGAGCAGGCGTTTCATAGCTATAATTTCCAACTCACATCGGTATAGATCTCAGGTCACACAGGGACAGTTGGGGACCTTGCATTTCATCTGAGAGACCTGGGTTCAATCATGATGTGAGTTAGAATTCAATATATACGGTACTATATCTATATCTACCTATATATATATATATATATATATATATATATATATATATATATATATATATATATATATATATATATATATATATATATATATATATATATATATATATATATATATAATATACATATATATAATATACATATACTGTATACATATATACACACACACACACACACACACACACACACACACACACACATATATATATATATATATATATATGATATATATATATATATATATATATATATATATATATATATATATATATATATATATATATATATATATATATATATATATCTTTAATATCTTTTTTCCTTTTAACATTTGTATGGGATAATCACGATGCCTTTTTTCGAAGGACTTTGATTTGGCTTTAGGGTAGACTTTGTATTCTCAGTCAGCTACCCTGCATGCCATCGCTTAGGACTCCATTAGCGTGTATATATATATATATATGTATATATATATATATATATATATATATATATATATATATATATGTATATATATATATATATATATATATATATATATATATATATATATATATATATATATA
The DNA here is from genome assembly GCF_040412425.1 of Macrobrachium rosenbergii. NCBI lineage: Eukaryota > Metazoa > Arthropoda > Malacostraca > Decapoda > Palaemonidae > Macrobrachium > Macrobrachium rosenbergii. Next base: position 19,966,960 of record NC_089799.1, read on the forward strand.
TATATATATATACATACTGTACAGGGTGTAACACAAGTTTATGCAAATATTTCCGGGAAATGAAATAAAAAAATAATTTGAGCAGAAAAAAGGTTCTATAACGATATGCATTTGAAGTCTTCATTTGACTGTGAGGTGATTTCCTAAGATAACCTTTTATCAATAGCCCTGCTCTCATATGTTATGTATACCTTAGTTTAACCAGACCACTGAGCTGATTAAACAGCTCCTAGGGCTGGTCCGAAGGATTTATTTTACGTGGCTAAGAACCAATTGGTTACCTAGCAACGGGACCTACAGCTTATTGTGGAATCAGAACCACATTATAGCGAGAAATGAATTTCTATCACCAGAAATAAATTCCTATAATTTTCATTGGCCGGTCGGAGATTCGAACTCGCGGCCAGCAGAGTTCTAGCTGAGAACGGAACCCACTCTCCCCAACGAAGAACTAGGCACTGCTCACGAGTAAGATGGTGTACAGGATGGCGAAGTAGTCAGGGAGGAGAGGAGGAGGAGGAGGAGGATAAAAGTACCTCCCAATCAAAAGTATTCATTAGATATTGAACACACGGAAAAGTATGCATCATTGAAACCCTCTCCCCCTCCATGAATGGTATTCATTAGACCAATAAATAGAGGCAAAGAAAAGCAAGCTAATTGATTCCCCCTCCATCAAAGGTAGGCTTATTCATTTGATCAAAGGCATGCATCAGGCACCAGCCATAGGCGTAGTCTTAGTCATGCTTCTGATTCATAAATTCCGTGACGAAGCGGTAGGACAGAGCACGCCAGAATTCAACGATGACAGATAAATATTACTAAGCAACATTTACACTAGTTACTTGATACGTAAACCATACGGTACCGCTGTAAGCTAATCATCAAATTTGATTGCTTGCCAGAAAGAATCATAATTAAAAAAACGAGCAATCGAATTGCCTCATTCACTTCCCAACCCCCTCCTGTATCCCAAGCTGATAAAAAGACCTCCCAACAAAAAGAAGCTCAATATAAAAATATTTCTGCTGCCTACATTTCCCGGGAAATATTTGAATAAACCTGTGCTAATATATATATATATATATATATGATAAAGATTATTTTGAAATTCCCTCATATAACAAAAGAAGCCTATATATATATATATATATATATATATATATATATATATATATATATATATATATATATATATATATATATATATATATATATATATATATATATATATATATATATATATATATATATATATATATATATATATATATATATATATATATATATATAGTAAAATGCACATCTTTATAAAATATTTCTGCTCAGTTACATTTTTACATTTCCCGTAAATATTTGAATAAACTCATTATTTACCCTATATATATATATATATATATATATATATATATATATATATATATATATATATATATATATATATATATTATATATATATATATATAATATATATAAGTATAATGTTTGTTTAAACTATTCAGAATTAAAGACAAACATAAACACAAACTGCAAAATCATACGAATGAAACAACTTTCCACAAAAGCATCGTTCAGATGCCGTGGGATTTTCCACCCAAAATCTGAGCAGCAATCGACAATAGGATTTGTACACTCCTCAATAATGTGGAATGCTTTTTGCCGAATCGGTGTTTACAGATTCTGCCATTAAATATTCAAGCACATCGGGTCGGTGGGTTTAGTATTCAGACAATCGGAGACAGGCAATCAGAATGGTTTCGCTTCATTGGCTTTACCGGAACTGTTGATGGGATTATAGATTTGTTCCAGGCGCATTTTCGGCAAATGTTACCTTCCTGGGTACTGAGGAGAAAGGGGTCTGCCTTTGGGGCATAGCCTGTTTGATGTTTTATCAGATCTTATAAGATTTTGTTGCATAATCAATAGTGTACAAAATAATTATTACTTATAAAGGGCCTAAAATCGGTAACATTTCCATATTACCCAATTATATTACTTTACATGTTGAACTATTCAATGTTTCCGATTGTTTTAAATAATGGTTAAGATATGTATATACAGTTCACAAGGAAGATTTTATCCTCAGTTGGAATCTATAAGAGAGGGAAAAGGGATGTTATCCATCAAATACAAATAAAGCGCCTTTAAAATAAAGAAAGCACCTATTATAACGCAACTGGAAGTTCTTTATTGTTAACAGGATAAACATCAAAGCAGAAAATGATGTTGGTTTGTATCAGACAGAAAAAAACATAAAATGAAAAAAAATTACAAATATTTCATAATAAATATTTAATTAAATAAAAATCACAGAATTAATTGGCATAATACGTAAATAAAATGAAAATGATCTAAAATGAAAAATATAAGGAAGTATGTAGCTAATGTTATTCACATTGCAAGCAAAAAGTATGTCTAATTGACCTATTTTTAGTGTCAATAAAAATAAATACTTTTAAACTACTCGATAAAAACCTTTTTGATTGTCAGTTAAGTTTTCATTTTACTACTCCTGCAGAAATATTCCATTACAAGTAAACACTTTGGCAGTGATACTTGTGAAATCGACATGTTTATAATATCATTAGATATTTTGTATTTCAACGCTTTAAAGTGTTCTGTAAAGCAATAGTGTTGAATTGAGAAATAATAAGTCGCCACCACAAAAGTATTCACTTTATCTTCTGAAGAAATATTTTTTAAAGCCACATAAAATTTTACTCATATTCATTCATCTTCGTAGTCTCTGTTTCATTTCCAAGATCAGCATCAGTTATTTAAAACTAATTTTTAACAGATAATTTTTTTAGTGGTATAGTGGTTAGTGTCGTGGTGCACCACTCAGATGTCACCGGTTCGCGTCTCTCCCCGGCAATGAATAAAAATCACTGGCTATGTATCCTGATCAGTTACTGCTGCAGTGTGGGGTCTGCGGTGGGAGGATGAAACCATCATTCTTTGGAAGCTTGGAATTCAAGTCAATGGCCCGTGTGCGTGTTCCATGTGAATAGGTTTCATCTACTGAATTAATAATAAATAATATGTATTAACTGGATACAATATCATTTGTATTCAATTTTCCTTGCTTAGAACTTATAAGGAATTCTGAATCTCTCTTGATGTGTTATTGCTATAGCGCATTACGGTTAGTTACGTAAGAATTTGGTAATATATAACAAGAGAATCGCCTACATACAAGGGAAAACAAGTATAAAATAGGCCGAAGTTTCTTCGGCGTAATCAAGTTTTTCTGTACAAAGGCTATATGTATAATCAAGGCCATCGAAAATAGATCTATCTTTCGTTGGCCTCCAGTATAACCACAGACCGGTGGTGGCCTATCCTATATCGTTGCCAGAAGCACAAATATGGCTTATTTAACATTAAATAAAATTCCAAAAACTACTGAGGCTAAAGGGCTGCAATTTGGTATGTTTGATGATTGGAGTTGATGATCAACATAGCAATTTGTGGCCCTCTAGCCTCAGTAGTTTAAAATCTGGGGGCGGACAGAAAAAAGTGTGGACGGACAGACAAAGCCCGGCACAATAGATTTCTTTTCCAGAAAAACTAAAAACGGAGTTTTTGTCTGTGAAGGAAAACGTTAGAGACATTGCTTAAGAGTAGGTAACCCTGAGTGTATGCCTATTAATTTGCAGGTTAAGCATCTATCACCTCTACAATTTTAACTTCCCTTTTGGGATGAGAATGAGAATCTAGTACTGTCTTGCTAGAACAGTATACTTTTTAAAATCATTTGAAAACACAAAACTTTTCATTGAAATCTAATCTGGTTTTATCTGTGCCGTGCTAAGATCAATAACTTTTATTAACTGTTATCTTTTAGTAGCAGTTATATTTAAATTTTACACAAGTGAAAAGCAATACGAAAGAATAGTACGAATTTTTGAGTTCTATCCGATGCTTAACTTTTTTTCTTTATAAACAACTCTCGCCCTAAAAACAAATGCTCAAACCATTCTGGTTTCTAACAGTCTACAAAAGGATGAAAAGTTAAGTCAATTACCTATCGATATACTTTATTTTATAGGCGCTGCCCAAGACTTTGCCAGTCATATTTCATGAAAAGAATGTTTAATGATTTTTTTAACAGCCTTGCCTGTACAGCAAAAATAAATAAATAAATAAAAATATAAATAAATAAATAAATAAATAAATAAATAAATAATTGCCAAAATATAACTTCTAGAAGTAGCAAAGCAATCTTCTATCACTGAACTTTTCATTCAAACGTACAGGAACTCATTTCTATTATTCTCGTTATTCAGTTAATCTGTCTTTATTATTTATTATAATGAATGAATTCCCTTTGTAACCAGGTCTCAGTTACTGTAAGTCATATGGAAACTATTAATATCAAAATTACCTTTGATGTCTTTTGGAAATTTAATTCACTCAACTTTATGATGCGTTGCTTATTTTCCAATACGTCAGATTTATCTGAATAATATGAAATAACAGGAAACGGATCTACCTTGGCTACCAAGCTAATTAAATATAAAATGTCATAGTGAGTGAACCCTGCTGTGTGATAATTAGTACATATATTAAATTTCCAATAAAGGATTATGAGAGTCGGTTTATATACCGTTTATTTTTTCTTCATATACAAAGCCTACAAACATTATATGCATTCTCTCTCTCTCTCTCTCTCTCTCTCTCTCTCTCTCTCTCTCTCTCTCTCTCTCTCTCTCTCTCCAGTCTCAACAGCACATGTTATTCCACATATACAAAACCTACATGTATTACAAGCATCTCTCTCTCTCTCTCTCTCTCTCTCTCTCTCTCTCTCTCTCTCTCTCTACAGTCTCTACAGTACATGTTACTCATATATAAAACACCATGTATTACAAAACTCTCTCTCTCTCTCTCTCTCTCTCTCTCTCTCTCTCTCTCTCTCTCTCTCTCTCTCTCTCTCTCTCAGTACATGTTACTCCGCATATAAAACCTACATGTATTACAAGCACATCTCTCTCTCTCTCTCTCCAGTACATGTTACTCCGCATATACAAAACCTACATGTATTACAAGCATCTCTCTCTCTCTCTCTCTCTCTCTCTCTCTCTCTCTCTCTCTCTCTCTCTCTCTCTCTCTCCAGTACATGTTACTCCGCATATACAAAACCTATATGTATTACATGCCTCTCTCTCTCTCTCTCTCTCTCTCTCTCTCTCTCTCTCTCTCTCTCTACAGTACTTGTTACTTCGCATATACAAAACCTACAGGTATTACATGCATCTCTCTCTCTCTCTCTCTCTACAATACGTTACTTAGGCTGCTTCTTAACTTCTACCAAACGCTGAAGTTGCAGAAGCCAAGTCCTGCGCTGAATATTGAAGAACCATCCCGGGAGGTTCTTCCGTCCATGTGACATATTGACATCTCTCTCTCTTCGAAATGCCAATAATTCAAGCTTAAAGCTTTGCATTTCTTTTTAAGCGATCAGTGAAAGTAAATGAAAATGTATGAATGATTCCATGTACATTGTTAATTACACTTACGGCTTTAGGTAATACTAATAGAAATTTTGGAACTAGTATTATCAGTTAGTTATAACTTACATCCTTGAAGCAATCCAGTGTAAGTGGAAAAGTTTGGATTATTTAATTTACAATGTTAATTACTGTTGTGTCTTTAGGTAATACTGATGGAGACTTAGAGCTGACATTATCAGTTAGTTGAAAATTACATCCTTTGAAGCAATCATAGGTGCAACTGAGGAAAGTTATTGGAAAAAGTTTGGATTATTTTATATACAAATTTAATTACAGTTGTCTTTAATGGATATTTGGAACTAGCATCATCAGTTGAGTTATGAAATATCAAGTATCAATTACATCCTGTGAATGAGTAATGCAATAATACTGGTAAACAATTAATCATTAATATTAGTTTCACACTGAAGAACTACGTGTTGTTTATGGTGTTGTTTCTTTCTTATCGTTGTTTGGATATACCTAATGATTTTCTTTATCTCGGCTAACATCATATTCTTTATTGTGGAGATTATTGTATTACAAACACCACCTACATGTATTACATGCATGCATCTCTCTCTCTCTCTCTCTCTCTCTCTCTCTCTCTCTCTCTCTCTCTCTCTCTCTCTCTGCAGTACATGTTACTCCGCATATAAAACCTACATATTACATGCTTGACATATTTTCTGATTTTCTAATGCAATGCATCATTAAGCCAAACACATCGGCAGGCTAAATAATTATTTTGATGATATATACGAGTAAAAAGGCTTTGAAAAGGTTCTTTTAATTTGCATGGCATAATTAAAAAGATACTAGCGATATTAGTTCCTGTATAATTAAAATTATGTATATAATTTTCCAATATTGAAGTATGAAGTTGCATTTTGTTTACTATTTACCATATGGTCGTCAAAATTGTCAATCATATTATTATTATTATTATTATTATTATTATTATTATTATTATTATTATTATTATTATTATTATTATTATTAATTAATCTTCTTCTTCTTCTTCTTCTTCTTCTTCTTCTTATTATTATTATTATTATTATTATTATTATTATTATTATTATTATTATTATTATTATTATTATTATTATTATTATTATTAATCTAGCAATACCAATGAAATAGGCTAATATAGCAGAGTGTTTAGGCGATAAGCCGGTACCCCAAAGACGTTAAATGTCTCATAGATCGAAGGAAGGTACCTTTCGGCCTGGTTATTGCTACCAGTGCATTGAAAGCTGTTGGTTTCGTTGAGTTTATTATCCATACACTATCACTGGTACATTTAAAAATGTGTGGATACTCTTTGTGTTTCAAAGTTTTTATTATTACTTGAAATGAATAATAATAATAATAATAATAATAATAATAATAATAATAATAATAATAATAATAACAGATAAAGAAATAGTAGTGATATATTTTTCTTTTTATAATAATAGTAATAATAATAATAATAATAATAATAATAATAATAATAATAATAATAATAATAATAATAGAAAAGAAACAGTAGTAATATATTTTCTTTTTTGATAATAATAATAATAATAATAATAATAATAATAATAATAATAATAATAATAATACCAAAAAAACAAATATTAGTATTTTTTTTCTTTTACAGGCAAACTAATAATTCCTTTTATATACTTCGTACTATGCTAGTCATATTCAGAAATATAATTTTTCAAGGAATATCAACGACGACTTAAAATTCCCTTTAATCGCATATAACGGAATAACACATGAAGCGTCAGTTACAATTTGATAGAACTCCTTGGCTACCATGTCCCAGAATGTAAATGAAAGAAGACGCGAATTACTCTAACAATCTCGACCATATCTCACCGTTTTATCTCGCAAAGATATGTAGCTACCAGGATGGAAGTCGTCACTCAAGTAGATGTTATACCTCTTCACTCGGCTAAGAAGCATAATACAACGGCCGAAAGGGAAATGTAAAAAGCATGAAGGGGAAAATTATTTATCGTCTGCGTTAAGGCAACGATGGAGGAGAATCCTTGGTGGACGCTTTAGTAAAGGAATCGAGTCCTTTAAAGGGTGAAGAGACTCGAAAATTAACTGAATCTTCATGAGGAAAGTTGTGTTGTTTAATGGGACGGTTTTTCTACCCATAACGTCAAACATTAAGACTAAAGACAGAGCATGCACTCAGATGGTTCAAAAGGCTATGGACGTTGCTTGTATTTTTTTATAGAGACGAATTAAAGATACGTGTTTAAAGATGCCACAGAAAATACGACTACATACAAAACTCCCTTTTCATGCTCACTTTACTTTTCATTATCATGAGAAATAGGTATAAATTGTTTCTTCTTGCACCTTATTTTACAATGGCCTGAGTGTTTATTCGTAACCCCAGTATATTTCATGTAATCGTCGACAGTTTTACAGTGCAAAGTGGATCCAGTA